>NC_087185.1:15946663-15954163 GCF_035594125.1 Scylla paramamosain
TGTGTGTGTGTGTGTGTGTGTGTGTGTGTGTGTGTATGAAATTTACAGAGCTTGTTTTTGGTGCAGATTGTCTTTTTTTTTTTCTTTATCTTCATCCCTTTCTTTCCATTTACATAGTTAACTCACTCACTCACAAACATATTCACTCACTCACACACCCATGTACCCATACACTCACTGTTAACTCATTCATCGACCTTCACACACTCCACACAAGCACCACACCAACACACACACATATTCACTCACTGACCCACTCCCTCTCTCTCTCTCTCTCTCTCTCTCTCTCTCTCTCTCTCTCTCTCTCTCTCTCTCTCCCAGGTAAGCCATATGCAACTCAAACGTCATTAACACGAGGGAATGTGTACCCCAGGTTAATTAGTCGGGCGGCGGAAGGTGAGGCGTGAGCAAGGCTAAGGCTGACTAATACATCCCTTAGGTGTGAGGTGGAGCGGCGCGCCTAATGAAATATTCTCCCCGTCAGTGCCTGTGTGATTGCGGAATTTACATGGAATTTACCAAGTCTTGGATTATGAGGTTGGTTTTCATTATTTTAAGGGTCTCTCTCTCTCTCTCTCTCTCTCTCTCTCTCTCTCTCTCTCTCTCTCTCTCTCTGCTTGTTCTCTCTCTGCTTGTTTTTTTTATTTGTAATGTCTGCTTGGTATAGATGTTTTCAGTTTACCTGTTTGTCTGTCTATCTAGGTCTCTCTCTCTCTCTCTCTCTCTCTCTCTCTGCTTGTTTTTAAGGATGGTGTTTTCTTTGTGCTTGAATTCTAATCTCTCTCTCTCTCTCTCTCTCTCTCTCTCTCTCTCTCTCTCTCTCTCTCTCTCTCTCCAGCACATGTGTTTCTCAGCGTGGCATGAGGAGCAATATTTTATAGGAAACAGCTTATGCGCAGCGATTATCGGCCAAACTTCTCCCTCAGACTCATTCCGGAGCAGGGCAACAACTTCCAGCGAATGAAGTCAAAGAAATAATCCTTCGCGAAACAGGTGGCGGTCCTTCCCTACCCACTCGCTGGTACTCACTCTCATACCCGTCTTGTGAAGCGCTCTCCTCCCTCACCGCGACTATTTTCAAAGGCCATTGGGATGATTAGCCGGGTTCTTAAGAGTGTTCCTGCTGTTAATAGTGCAGAGATCTTATTAGTCACCTCCCCACTCGCCTCCCTCTTGCGTCTTGGTGTCTTCTTTAGGGAAATATATATATACATCTATAGTGAAGCGGCAACAAGCGTATGGATGTATGGATTGGTGGATGGGGTGGTGTAAGATGGAGCTACCTTAGTACAAGTGAATGTAGGTATAAGTTATGTGTAGATATGAGGAAACAGAAGGCAGACAGAGAAAGGAAGTAAGGAAGGATAGCATAGAAGTGAGAACAGTGTAGTAGAGAGAATAAAGGTTAGATAAGGTTAGATAAGAATGAGTTAATGTTAAATAATGTAAGGTGAGGTTAGATAAGAACAATGTTGGATAAGGTAAGGTTAGATAAAGTATACACAGGCAAGACAGGTAAGACTAGATAAGGTAAGGTAACAAGCACAGCGGGGAAAGGTTTTGCAATTGAGGTTAACGAAGATGGGAAGAAGTGGATGATATTAATGAGTGAGAAAAACAAAGGGAGAGGTAGATGATGAGACTGCGAAGTGAGAGAGAGAGAGAGAGAGAGAGAGAGAGAGAGAGAGAGAGAGAGAGAGAGAGAGAGAGAGAGAGAGAGAGAGAGAGAGAGAGAGAGAGAGAGAGAGAGAGAGAGAGAGAGAGAGAGAGAGAGAGAGAGAGAGAGAGAGAGAGAGAGAGAGAGAGAGGCAGAGTAGTAATGAGAAGGATGTCACAGCAATAAGCAAGAAACACAACAACAATACAGGTGAGACCTAAAACCCTTAGTCATCTACACTACGTTCTGATTAACACGTTCAGAACCACAAGACCCTTAGCACTGCACAGCCAGGAGGAGGAGGAGGAGGAGTACAAAGGAATACAAAGGACGTCCAAACAGCAACAAACCCTGAGGTCCTTACTTGGCTGCTTGGGTAACTATCCTACTATAACTATGACTGGGAGAAACAGGATAGCACAGAAAGATGAGGAGGAGGAGGAGGAGGAGGAGGAGGAGGAGGAGGAGGAGGAGGAGGAGGAGGAGGAGGAGGAGGAGGAGGAGGAGGAAGGAAGGAAGGAAGGTTGACTCGACAAAGCAAATTGAACTTCCGAAAACAGTAATATTTTCTCTCTCTCTCTCTCTCTCTCTCTCTCTCTCTCTCTCTCTCTCTCTCTCTCTCTCTCTCTCTCTCTCTCGCCGCGTTAGTAGGGTCTGGGGCTGGCGTGTGCAGTTAGCAGCATCATTTAACTTAACGCATTAACTAGGTGTAACCACGAGCTCGGCGAGTCTGCAGCCTCGGCACGCGTGGGGCTCGGCAGATTATCCCCGACACTCATCCCTCCAAGTGCCGCAAGTGTTGGCTGGGCGGGGAGCCAACGCCCTCAACCCTGGGCACTGCGTCGGGGGGGCGGTGGAGGTGGTGGTGAGGGTGGTGATGGTGGTAGTCTGCTGGCCCGTTAATGGAGGACTAGGAAGGAGGGGAAAGGTTCACGGAATATGAAGGAATAATAGAGGGAAGAAAGGAGCGACAAGGAGGAACCAAGGCGAGAAAAGATTAAAGGGAGATGCACGGTGACGAGACAAAGGTAAGGACAAGTGAAGGAAGGAAGGGAGGGAGGAAGAAAAGAAGGTAGGCAGGGGAAGTGGATACAGAAATTGCTGATCCTTCCTACAACACTTCCATGACATCAAAACTATAAATGAATAAAAAAATCTTCGCATAAATACTCGTGGAATATTCCTCTCACCTGTCCGCCTGATTACAACGGCCCTTTTAACGCCACGACAGCGGGACAGGTGACCTTGGATCTAAATATTTCTCCGGTACCTACAGCCCAGAGGCATCTTTAACATTTCAAAGGAACGAGAACAAGCCACACACTGCAAATGATAACAACGGATAACGATACAAACACCACAGAGATAACGAGATAACAGATACGAATGGGCATGAAAATATACTGAAAGTTCTAGGTTCAGTTTGAAAGAACGGTTGAAAGAATGGATGCAAAAATATACAGAAAGTATATAGAAAGCTTTAGGCTCAGTTTTAAAGGACGGTTGAAAGAATGGACCCCAAAAAAAGTACAGAAAATATATAGAAAGCTGTAATTATAAGTTCAGTTTGAAAGAATGAACGAAAAAATACACACAAAAAAAAAAATACAGAAAACATACAGAAAGTTTTAAATCAAAGTTAAGTACACTCGATTTCAGACACAGATTGATGACAAACTAGACAACTTCATATCTAAAAAGGAAACAGACAAAAGTGATCACAAATAGGCCTGTAGAGGGGAAGAAATCAAGGAGGAACGAGACGAAAGTACACATATTATATAACTTCAAGAAGAGACTGAACAAATACATGATGGTAGAAGAGAAGTTTGGAGTGGCTGGGAGCTGCCAACTGGGTCTTTTTTTGCAGTCTCCTTTATTTTCTTATATTCTTAACTTCATCATTTTCCCACAAACCACGCAGAGACATTTCTTTGTGTTCTGCAGCACCTGTAAACACTGCACTTGTTACACAGGATAATATCGTCTTTTTTATACTCTTTCCCTTATAGATGCTGTGAATACTGGATTGTAGTTTTAATGCAGTGAAAATCTCTTCCTGTAGATGCCAGTGAAAATTTGAAGGTGATTACAATACAGTGCTGCATATACAAGTGAGAAATGATCGTTCTTGATACTCTTTCTAGTAGATGCCGTTAAGATCTGACAGTGATACAGTACCTTGCCGCATACCAGTGAAGGTGTTAGACGAGGGAAGCGACACAACACAGCACGGCAAGGTAAAGATACGTGGCTGTGAGTCTGAGGTTCGTTACACCGGCCATTGATCTCATTCCCCGAAGCTCCAAGGTCTGCAAGGTCGAATGTCATCGCCGCCTACAGGTGAGGGGATGCGGTGCGGGGGAAAGTGGGGGAATCTTTCTCTCCCCGTTACTTTCCCATCTAGTTTTCTCAGATCTAATACCAAGGCCGGAGCTCAGGGAATCCTAGGGGTTTAGCAAAAGGAGGGACGTCAATAAAAAGTCAACCTTCAGGACTTGACCTTAAGAATGAATATCGTAAAAACTAGACACGTGAGGAGGTTTGAATCACCCCCACCACCACCACCACCACCACCACCACCACCACCACCGCCGCCACCACATGTCTACCGTCCTGGCTGTCGCCCAAGGTTTCGTGCACGCGACCAAGCACTGCCCCCCTCCCCCTTACTACTCCTCCTCCTCCTCCTTAAACACGTGTTACTAAGCAGTGCAACCTGGCGCGTGCTGGTTCTTGCTCTAAATTCTCTCTCTCTCTCTCTCTCTCTCTCTCTCTCTCTCTCTCTCTCTCTCTCTCTCTCTCTCTCTCTGGCCTTATTGATCTACACACGTCTAACAGGGTGTGTGTGTGTGTGTGTGTGTGTGTGTGTGTGTGTGTGTGTGTGTGTGTGTGTGTGTGTGTGTGTGTGTGTGTGTGTGTATACCGACCACCACACAATATTTGTAATCGATTATATATGTACGTACGTATGCTATGTATGTATGTATGTATGTATGTATGTATGTATGTATGTACGAATGAATTTACCTGTTCGCGTATTTGTTACAACGTTAATTTTATAGAAATATAATATACTTTAAACTAAATTTCTTTTATCTTGCAATCAGTTAATTGCATGTTTCATCCCTCCGCTTTTATGACCACCGCTTTATCGCTTAATTCTCTCTCTCTCTCTCTCTCTCTCTCTCTCTCTCTCTCTCTCTCTCTCTCTCTCTCTCTCTCTCTCTCTCATTTATCAAGTTTCGTTTAGCTGTGATGATTCTCTCTCTCTCTCTCTCTCTCTCTCTCTCTCTCTCTCTCTCTCTCTCTCTCTCTCTCTCTCTCTCTCTCTCTCTCTCTCTCTCTCATTTATCAAGTTTCGTTTAGCTGTGATGATTTTGCGCCCACGTGTGTGTGTGTGTGTGTGTGTGTGTGTGTGTGTGTGTGTGTGTGTGTGTGTGTGTGTGTGTGTGTGTGTGTGTGTGTGTGTGTGATGATACTGAAGACACAAGGCACAAGATTGTCGTGAGTGTTGAAACTGCAGTGTGTGTGTGTGTGTGTGTGTGTGTGTGTGTGTGTGTGTGTGTGTGTGTGTGTGTGTGTGTGTGTGTGTGTGTGTGTGTGTGTGTACGCGCGCGCACATCCCACCAAGAGCAGCCACCACAGGAGCATCACTGCACCCACTGACCTAAATCCACTTCCGCCGCTCCACACTTCACCACTTCCCTGTCTGTCTGTCTGTCTGTATGTATGTATGTATGTAGGTCTATTTGCATGTATGTATGAATGTATGTGTTGCGTATGAATGTATGGATAGATAGGTGTCCGTTCGTCTGTCTGTCTGTCTGTCTGTATATATGTTTGTCAAGTACCTTAGTGCTTTCATTTGCTTCCTCTCTGTCCTCTAAGCCATTTGTCTGTCTGTGTGTCCGTCTGTCTGTCTGTGTCTGTCTGTTTGTTGTTGTCCTACATGAGAAACCTTTTGAAGTCTTAAAATAATGAAGGAATCTCATATTTTTTTCTCTCTCTCTCTCTCTCTCTCTCTCTCTCTCTCTCTCTCTCTCTCTCTCTCTCTCTCTCTCTCTCTCCATTTACACTCTTACCTTTCCTCATTCTTAATCTATACTCTCCTCCTCCTCCTCCTCCTCCTCCTCCTAAACTTTCCCCCACCAGCGCTTCCTCTTCAACCCACACAACTCCTCCTCCTCCCCCTCCTCCACCTGCTTCATCTTCTCCGTTTTTTTCCCTCCCTCGCCGTCCACTTCCTCACTCCCACGCTTTCCCCGAAGTAATGACGCAACTTCATTCACGAGGCGCTTCATTCTCACGACCCGCCTCCCTTTCCCTCTGATAATTCACCCACGCAATGCTCCGACACACTGAAGCTACGTAGGGCGCCAATTCTGACTGAATGAAACAGTGCTCGAGGCTTCATGCTGGGGTCGACTCCTGTTTTATTTTATTTATTTTTTAATTAATCTTATTTTCGTTTTCTTTCTATTTTTCTTCATTATATTTTGAATTCTCCGGTTTTTTCAGATTTCCATGATTTATTGTATTCGGTATTTCTCCTTTGTTTTCTCTCTTTTTTCTCACTTCTTCCATTCTACAGTACAATTTTTTCTTATTTTCTTATTATTATATTCACTGATTCCCCAGTATTTTCTTTATTTCTGATTTATTCTATTCTTTATTTTTCCTTCTTTTCTTTCCTTTTTTTTATTCGCTCTATTCTACATTTCTCGTTTTTTTCGTTTATTTATTTTTTTTATAAAGTTTCGCGTGGGACGAATCAACGTGGTTCTGTGTTTGTTTGTTTATTTGTTCATGTGTGTTTGGTTTCATTGGTTCAGTTTCACTCGTCCGTTCGTTTGTTCGTTTATTCACTTTTCCTCTTTACTTCCCTGTAATGTTGGTTATATATGAATAAAATGTAAGTCTCTCTCTCTCTCTCTCTCTCTCTCTCTCTCTCTCTCTCTCTCTCTCTTAATTACTCTCATTTATTAGTCGAGGACTGGAGGCACTTGCTAGTAAGGAAGACGAGAAGAGAGAAGAGAAATGAGGAGGGAATAGAAAAGAAGAGAAATGAAGAGGAAAGGGAAGAAGTGAGAAGAGAGAGAACATGAAGAGCCTCGTTTTTCCTTAGACCTTTGCATTTGGTTGATGAAAAGAGGAGAGGAGAGGAGAGGAAAGGAGAGAAGAGGAGAGGACCTTTGGTTGATGAGGTGAGGAGAGGAGAGGTGAGGAGAGGAGAGGAGAGGAGAGGACCTTTGGTTGATGAGGTGAGGTGAGGAGAGGAGAGGAGAGGAGAGGAGAGGAGAGGAGAGGAGAGAAGAGGAGAGGAGAGAAGAGAAGAGAAGAGAAGAGGAGGTGATTGAAGTGAAAATGCGGGCTCTTCTCCACAGCTATGCATTTTGGTAAGTGAAGAGAGGAGAGAAAAGAGAGAAAAGAATGAAGAGGAGAGAGAGAGAGAGAGAGAGAGAGAGAGAGAGAGAGAGAGAGAGAGAGAGAGAGAGAGAGAGAGAGAGAGAGAGAGAGAGAGAGAGAGAGAGAGAGAGAGAGAGAGAGAGAGAGGTGAATAAAGTGACAATTGGCACACTTTCTCACATCTCTCCATTTGGTGGGTGAAGAAGAGAAAGATAAGAGAAAGAAGAAGAGGAGAAGAGAGGAGAGGAGAGGAAAGGAGAAGAGGTAAATAAAGTGACCATTTTGCATTTGATAGGAGAGAACCTTTTGCATTTGAGAGAGAGAGAGAGAGAGAGAGAGAGAGAGAGAGAGAGAGAGAGAGAGAGAGAGAGAGAGAGAGAGAGAGAGAGAGAGAGAGAGAGAGATGCGAAGAGAAGAGGTGAGTTTGGAGAGAA
>NC_087185.1:15959163-15984163 GCF_035594125.1 Scylla paramamosain
GCTGGTGGTGAGTGATTAGTGGTGAGGGTGACAGCAACACACTCCCCGTCACCATGTATTGTTAATTAAATGGGCAGCTGCTTTGTCATCAACATCAAAGGATTGTCTCGTGAAGTTAAGGTAAATATCAACATTCTTTAACATCAATATTCATGCTTGCTCTCTCTCTCTCTCTCTCTCTCTCTCTCTCTCTCTCTCTCTCTCTCTCTCTCTCTCTCTCTCTCTCTCTCTCTGTGTGTGTGTGTGTGTGAAATAAATAGAAAAGAAATGACATCTAAAATCAGACAAGAATGTGTAAGGAAAGGGAAAAGAAAGAGAATGACAATAAAAGTAAGGGAAAATGAGCAAAATAAAATGGAGTATCTATGGAGAAGGAAATAAAAAAAATCATTAGTTAAAAAAGAGAACACGATAAAAAAAAAGTTAGAAGAAGAAGAAGAAGAAGAAGAAGAAGAAGAAGAAGAAGAAGAAGAAGAAGAAGAAGAAGAAGAAGAAGAAGAAGAAGAAGAAGAAGAAGAAGAAGAAGAAGAAGAAGAAGAAGAAGAAGAAGAAGAAGAAGAAGAAGAAGAAGAAGAAGAAGAAGAAGAAGAAGAAGAAGAAGAAGAAGAAGAAGAAGAAGAAGAAGAAGAAGAAGAAGAAGAAGAAGAAGAAGAAGAAGAAGAAGAAGAAGAAGAAGAAGAAGAAGAAGAAGAAGAAGAAGAAGAAGAAGAAGAAGAAGAAGAAGAAGAAGAAGAAGAAGAAGAAGAAGAAGAAGAAGAAGAAGAAGAAGAAGAAGAAGAAGAAGAAGAAGAAGAAGAAGAAGAAGAAGAAGAAGAAGAAGAAGAAGAAGAAGAAGAAGAAGAAGAAGAAGAAGAAGAAGAAGAAGAAGAAGAAGAAGAAGAAGAAGAAGAAGAAGAAGAAGAAGAAGAAGAAGAAGAAGAAGATAACATAAGAAATAAGGGAGGCTGCAAGAAGCGACTAGGTTTACAAGTGACAGTCAGAGGAAGAAAACAACAACAACAACAACAACAACAACAACAACAACAACAACAACAACAACGACGACGATGACGACGACAGCAATAACAACAACAGCAGCAGCAGCAACAAGAAAATAACAATAACAATAATAATAATAATAATAATAATAATAATAATAATAATAATAATAATAATAATGAGTCGCCGGCTGAGGGTTCGAACACGGGGTGACGCTGATAGACAGGAGCAGAATGCGGCATCATATTCCGTATCAGACAATGTTAACCCCAGCAGCCCTGAAATGTATAATATATTACTCCTTCATTTATCTGCACCTCACGTAAGGATGTAGTACTGTAGGCTGATACATACCACACGTATTTCAAACCATTACTAATCATATAAAAAACGTAATTTAAGAACGATTACTTTTGCAAACAGATCTGATTCAACCACATCATATTCCGTGAACTATGAATTTTCAAAACTAACCAGATCTTTACATATTTTACTTTATTACTTGTATTCAAAGCTGTAAGTGGTCTCAATGTATATAGGCAGGATTCTGAGGTGTTCCAGCACAGGTATAAATAACACTAAAGGACAGCACGCTAATATGGCCGTACCGCTGAGCACCTCCTCCCACACCAAGCGGCACATCCAGAACGCCGGCCCCGTCTGTGGAACTCCCTCCCCACCTCCCTCAACAAAACCACCAATTTAAGTGCCTTCAAATTCCGCCTGAAAGGATTCCTATTTGAACAGTAATTGTACACCCACTTAAAACAATTGTACCTTGTAGTTTATACGTCTTAATGTTATGTATGATTTTTTATATGTATTTCTAAATTTGCATATGTTTGGTTTATTTTGCTAATCATTCAATTGTATGTTAATATGCTCATGTCTAGGCAAAGGCTCCTATAAATTACTGATTTTTATGTCACACAGATGTAATTTTAATACTGAATAAAATATATCTGACGACTGTTTACCAAGAAGCCTACCTGTGACCTAGCTGGTGGCGCCTATCTCGTGACCTTGACCTCCGCGCGCCCTGACCTTCCCCAAGCTGCCGGGACCCGTTCGCCTGTCGGGACTCTTCAGGCAAAGGTCAGAGTCCCTTTCCCTTTCACTCGCTACCACGGCATAACTTCCCGCCGCTCTCTCCAGATTACTTCTTTAATATTCCCCAGCAAATGTATTTTACAGTTACAACATGAAAATTCCCTTTTAAATATCTAGGTATTAGGCAAGTTTCTTTCTGCTTTTAAACATTATGCTTTGGAGGATTTCATTTCGGCTCTATTTGCTTTTGTTTTTACGTCCAGTTTTTGCATTTTTTTTTAAGGCGGAATAATGTTACGCGGGTCTTTTCTTTATACTTAATTCCAGTGTTTTCTTTCTCTGAAGAAGAGAATGTGGTGAGAAACAAACGCGTAATGCTAACCGTGGAGGCGAAGACTGGCAAACTATACCTTCCCTTTTACGGCGAGGAGGGAGTGGCAAGACCTCGTAATAACCTGATCCAAGCCGCAGCGTCCACTACTTCATGCTAAAGAGCAATGAAGCGGCCATCGAACAACACTACTTCGGATCGAGACACCGTGGAGCCGCAGGACAGAAGACTCAAATCCCTAAGGAGACTCACGAGAGTTAATGACCAAGGCAAGTATTCAGAAACGGTTTGTTCTCTCAGCACGACTGTTTTCAAAGGCCACGTAGATGATTAGCCGGGTCCTCACGAGTATTTCTCCTATTAATAATGTAGAAATATTGTTCATCTGTCACTAAAAACAGTAAAATCACCTTTAAAACCCCGTCACTTCAATTATATAGAGTCTTTTGAAACAGTGGAGGTGCGGCGCAGAAGGGTTTCAGAAAACGGACACAAGTGAGTGAATTTCTGGTCCCAGCTCCTAGTCCTCCTCCTCCTCCTCCTCCTCTTGCCCCGCCTCCTCCTCCTCTTCCTCCCGACACACCTGCCACCTGCCTCGTTAAAAAGTCAGGTGTTTCAAGGAGGTTCTACTGCAGCTAAACAAGAGGCCCGAAGTTCGATAATCGGATTTCTGGCCGAGTCTTCGCGTCTTTAAGGTTCATTCGAGTCAATCCATTTCTTTAGCGATTTCCAGGTGATTAGTTTTACACGCCGACCCTAAGACTGTGTGTGTGCGTGTGTGTGTGTGTGTGTGTGTGTGTGTGTGTGTAAGAAGTCCCTCACAAACACAGGATAAAGAGCAATCAGGAAATACTAGGAATAACAAATAGTGAGAAAGAAAAAAAAATAGAGGGAATAAAAAAGAAAGAAAATGGAATAGGATTATAAAGAACATCGCAGAAACAAGAACACATAAAGGTAATTGTGGGAGGTAAAGAAAGAGAGATAAAAACTAACACTCCAACGGATGGGCAGGCGGCTTAAAGGAGGGGAAGGGAGGAAGGAAGGCTATGAGAATGGGGTGTAGTCACGAGAGAGAGAGAGAGAGAGAGAGAGAGAGAGAGAGAGAGAGAGAGAGAGAGAGAGAGAGAGAGAGAGAGAGAGAGAGAGAGAGAGAGAGAGAGAGAGAGAGAGAGAGAGAGAGAGAGAGAGAGAGAGAGAGAGAATTTAACTACCACATAATCCTCACAAAAGAGAAAAAATGTACTAGAGAGAATCACATGAAAAAAGTAAATAAATAAAATAAATAAATTAGAACATTTCTTTCATCTCACTAACCACTGGGAAGAAAAAAAAAAAGTAAAAAATAAATAAATATCATACGCCTTCTGTGGTGTAATTACGCACGGAATGGAACAGCATAATAAATACCTTCATTAAGTACATGAAACGAAGCAAAATATGGAGTAATTTCGTTAAGATAATGAACATGCATACACACAAGAGTCATTAGGTTAGGTTAGGTTAGGCTGAGGTGAAGTGAGGTTAATTATGTCATGTTAGGTTACGTTAGGTGAGGTTTGGTTAGCATAGGTTATGTTATGTTAGGTTAAGTTAGATTGGGCTAGGTTAGGTTAGGTTAAGTTAGGTTAGGTTGGGCTAGGTTAGGTTAGGTTAGGTTAGGTTAGGTTAGATTGGGCTAGGTTAGGTTAGGTTAAGTTAGGTTGGGCTAGGTTAAGTTAAGCTAGGTTAAGTTGGTAAGGTTAGGTTACGTTAGGTGAGGTTTGGTTAGCTTAGGTTAAGTTATATTAGCTTAGGTTAGGTGAGGTGAGGTGAGGTTAGGTTGGGCTAGGTTAGGTTAGGCAAGGTTAGGTTATGATATGTTTGGTTAGTTAGGTTAAGTTCGGCTAGATTAAGTTAGGTTAGGTTGAGGTTATGTTGTTAGACTAGATTAGGTTATGTAAGGCAAGGTTAGATTAGGTTACGTTTGGTTACCGTTCTTTACTTAATTGTTCAGCGAAAAGGATAGAGGCAGGTGAGGCGAGCAGGAGAGGCAGATAAGGTGAGGGAAAGGGAGGCACGTACACTCCTTCCTAACTGACCTACTCTCTCTCTCTCTCTCTCTCTCTCTCTCTCTCTCTCTCTCTCTCTCTCTCTCTCTCTCTCTCTCTTTGATGCCTCTTTTCCTTGCTTCCTGACATTCTGGAAACTCTTCAACTTCACAAGAACTGTTCTCTCTCTCTCTCTCTCTCTCTCTCTCTCTCTCTCTCTCTCTCTCTCTCTCTCTCTCTCTCTCTCTCTCTCTCTCTCTCTTCATCCTGCATATGCTTAATATTTCAGGTTTCGCAACTGCATATAAAATAATTTCTCGATATCCATTTCATTCCTCCTCCTTTTCTTCTTCTTCTTCTTCCTCTTCCCCCTCCTCCTACTTTTCCTTTTCCTCCTCTTCCTCCTCATTTTTGCAGTCTTTCCCATTTTTCAGTTCAACCTTAACCCCCCCCTCTCTCTCTCTCTCTCTCTCTCTCTCTCTCTCTCTCTCTCTCTCTCTCTCTCTCTCTCTCTCTCTAGCGTTCCACCCTCTCCTCATCTCCAACATTTTTACTCTTCCATCATCGCCCTTCTCTCAACCTCTCCCCCTCCCTCTACTAATCCCTGCGCCCTTCTCTATTCCCCTTCTTTCACCCTTCCCTTCCTAGCATAAGCCACCCTCCTTCTCCCCCTCACCCCTAAGAACCGGTCCTTCCCACTCCCCATCACTCTTCTCTCCTCCCTTCACCCACTCTCCTGAACTGTCACCCAGTATTTCTCCCCTTCATCTTTTTTATCTTCTATTCACCTCTTCCTCTCCTATTTTCAAGCATTTGTTCCTTCCTATGCTTTATTTTTTTCTTTTCTTATCTTTCTTGTTATTATTTTCATTCTCTCTCTCTCTCTCTCTCTCTCTCTCTCTCTCTCTCTCTCTCTCTCTTCATCCACATCTATCCTCTATTCCCTTGTTCTTTTCTCACCCTGTCCTTTGAATCTTGTAAACTATAACGCTCTCCCTCTCCCTCTCTCCCTCTCTCTCTCTCTCTCCTGCAGTGTACCAATGCCTTCACACATCCCCATTATTAAGCATCAGTGAATGTCATTTGGGACAGGTGAGCGAAATAGGTAAGTAGGCAGTTGGGGTTGGTAACACTGGGTAATTGCCAATGGATCTGAGAGGCAGCGGTGAGGAAATAGGCTTAAGGTCGAAATTGGCGGGGAGGGAAGGGAGAGGCAGGGAGAGGGAGGGAAGGAAGGAAGGATGAGTAATTGACTAATAGGGAAGGGTGTTAATGTATAGAATGTTGATGAGAGAGAGAGAGAGAGAGAGAGAGAGAGAGAGAGAGAGAGAGAGAGAGAGAGAGAGAGAGAGAGAGAGAGAGAGAGAGAGAGAGAGAGAGAGAGAGAGAGAGCTGACAAACGGATAAATAGATAGACACAGACATACAGGAGGACAGGCGAACAAAGAAAAAGACCAACAGACAGACAGACAGACAGACAGAAATACACAGAAACAGACAAAAGAAAAAAAAAGAAAGATGGTGAAAGAAAGAAAACAAACAAACGGAAGATTGGAGAAAGGAAGAATAGGTCGAGAGAGAGAGAGAGAGAGAGAGAGAGAGAGAGAGAGAGAGAGAGAGAGAGAGAGAGAGAGAGAGAGAGAGAGAGAGAGAGAGAGAGAGAGCTGAGACAAAAGAGAGAGAAGACATAGGAAGAAAAAAGGAGAAAAAGAGGGGAAGAGGACGCAGGGGAGGAGGAAGTACGTAGAAAACGGAATATGGGTCACGGTAGATTAAATTGGGATTAAATTAGGGGGAGCTGCATTAAGTTGGCAAATTAATGTGGTTAGCTTATATCAGATTCACGCGTATTAGGAGAGTTTGCCTTGATTTAACACACATGTGACGACTCTAATTGTCTTCCAGAGTGTCGGAGTTGGGACAAAATTTAAGAAAGTCCAGTGGCTTTTAATCTTTCGCCTCGTGTTGTGTTTCCGACGATGAGTGAGATGATAATTGAAGTGATGTGCGGGAGTGCTGACTGGATGTGAAAGGAGGAGGAGGAGGAGGAGGAGGAGGAGGAGGAGGAGGAGGAGGAGGAGGAGGAGGAGGACGAGGAGGAGGAGGAGGAGGAGCAACAAGTCACCAATATGCCAAAGCTGACGAGGAAGGGTCGGGGAGGAAAGTTTTTGCTCTCTCTCTCTCTCTCTCTCTCTCTCTCTCTCTCTCTCTCTCTCTCTCTCTCTCTCTCTCTCTCTCTCTCTCTCATGGATTCGTTACAATCACAAAAAATATAAATCAAAATACATATAAAATACCAATGAAGACAAATGTAAAAAGATAGTCGAAATTTTTATTAGAGTCAGTAACTTTTCTTTAAAGGCGTATATTTCAACAGTAATGGAAAACCTAACCTAACCTAACCTAACTATCTGTTCACTTAACGTTATGTAAGGGAAAAAAATCGCAATTTCCTAAAAAATAATGAAGCTTAATCTAACCTAACCTAACCCAATATTACTCTACCTTACCCAACCTAACCCAAAAAACAAACCTAACAAACAATTTTATCAGTAATCATCACGAACAGGTAGAGAAGAGCAGGTCACGGGAGATAATCGAGGTTAAGTGGGTGACCTGACCTTTGAGTGACCACGGGAACTGTTTAGGTGGGCTCGTGATTGACTGGAATGCCACAGAGAGCGTGTGTCAGAATGCAGAGGTCATGAGGTGGGCAGCAGGATGTGGGTGGCGAAAGACTGGCATGGATTTTCATTCAATTCTTTCGTTTAGTCTATACTACACACACACACACACACACACACACACTCTCTCTCTCTCTCTCTCTCTCTCTCTCTCTCTCTCTCTCTCTCTCTCTCTCTCTCTCTCTACACGTCTCCATCACACGCTATACTCTCCCAGCTCACTGCTAACCTAACTCCCCTGACTGCTCTTACTTTCCCTACTCTCCACTATACAAACTCTTACTCTAATACTCTCACCTACTCTTGCTTTCTCTCACAGTCTCCTCCCACTTTTCTTGCTCTTCTCTCCCAGTCATTCTCTCCTCTTATTCTACTTTCACTGTCATTCCTCACCTCTCATTATTCTCCTCTTAGTAAGTGATATTTCTTCTCTTCTGATCCTTTAATTCTTACTCTCTTCTCACTAAATCCTCTTGTACTCTTATTAACTCTCCTCATCCTTCTGTACTCTCATTTCAGTCCTCCTCTATTCCAACTCTCGCTACCTCTAACTCTCTCGCTGTCACCGTATTCTATTCTACCCTGACTCCTGCTCTTCTATACCTCCGCTACTCCTCCTCCTCCTCCTCCTCCTCCCCTCTCCAGCCCGCCAGGCCTCGCGTATACTTGTACAGGAAGATTTGCGTGAAATGGCGTGGTCTGTCTCTTTCTCCGTTGCAATCCGCTGCGAGGATGTAAAGTTCACCGCCCTCATAACCTCTCTCTCTCTCTCTCTCTCTCTCTCTCTCTCTCTCTCTCTCTCTCTCTCTCTCTCTCTCTCTCTCTCTCTCTCTCTCGCCGTGCCATCGATTGCGGCAGCAGCTCCAGCGGTCCCCACCACACGCCGCCGCCACCACTGGAGCCGCCGCCGCCGCCGCCACAGACGCCGCTCATTTCAAAAAGGTGCTTAAAACTGGTGATTTACTGGGTGGCGTTTGGACGTGCTTTACTTCTCCTTTCCTCTTTGCTTCTCTCCTTTCCTCCTCCCTTTGTAATACACCACACACACACACACACACACGCACACACGGGGAGCGGCCAGGCAAGCGACTTCGAAGTGAAAATATGAAACAGTTTGTATGCAAAATAATAAAGTGTAACCGGTATGACTGGTGGAACTTTAACCCTTGTGTTCCCTCTCCTCCTCCTCCTCCTCCTCCTCCTCCTGCTACTGCTGCTTGGGATGGGCACACGCACCTCCACCACCTCCTCCTCCTTCTCCTCTTCCTCCTCCTCTTCCTCCTCTTGTTCCTCTTAACTATTTACTATGTGTGTCGCTATACTAGTGGCAGTGAGGGAGGAGGAGGAGGAGGAGGAGGAGGAGGAGGAGGAGGAGGAGGAGGAGGAGAGAGAGAGAGAGAGAGAGAGAGAGAGAGAGAGAGAGAGAGAGAGAGAGAGAGAGAGAGAGAGAGAGAGAGTGTTTCTGTGAAAATAGATATTGTATTCTGAGAGAGAGAGAGAGAGAGAGAGAGAGAGAGAGAGAGAGAGAGAGAGAGAGAGAGAGAGAGAGAGAGAGAGAGAGAGAGAGAGAGAGAGAGAGAGAGAGAGTGTGTTTGTGAAAATAGATATTGTATTCTAAGAGAGAGAGAGAGAGAGAGAGAGAGAGAGAGAGAGAGAGAGAGAGAGAGAGAGAGAGAGAGAGAGAGAGAGAGAGAGAGAGAGAGAGAGAGAGCGCCAGCCAGCAAACTCATTTCACCGTCAACACACATCACTTTCACCTCAACACACGGCAAGGAAAATTGAGTCAGGTTTTAATCAGAGAAAATGAAAAATTACACAAACTAAGGAAACATCAACTTATGTCCTGATTAACGAACCAAACCTAACTTAAAATAAACTAATCTAACTTAACCTAACCTAATCTAACTTAACCCAACCTAACCTAACTTAACCTAACCTGATCTAACGTAACCTAACTCAACTAACGTAACCTAACCTAATCTAACCTAACTTATCCTAACCTAACGTAACCTTACGTAATCTACCAAAACCTAACACCTAATCTAACGCAACGTAACCTAACATAATGATACGATACTGCACCTGTCTGTACCTAACTGCGCCTAAGATAATCTGCCCAAAACTACCTAACCTAACCTTATAACCATGGGGAAGTAAGCAAATTTCTCAGGACCAGTAACCAGGATAGAACAAGAAAAAAAAAACGGGTTCAAGCTTGAAAATTATTTAGTTTTAAAAAGAAATTGGAAGGAATTGGTTCTCAGAGTGGTAGATGAATGGAATGGACTCAGTAATCAAGTTGTTAGTGCTGAGTCATTAGGGAGCTTTAAGAGAAGATTACACAGATGTATGGATGGGGATGATAGGTGGAAATAGGTAGGTATATTTCATACAGGGACTGCCTTCTGGCTTCTTGCAGCTTCCCTTATTTCTTATGTTCTTATGTATCTAACTTAACCTAGATTACCCAAAAGAGACGAACTGCCGCTACTTCTACTACTACTACAACAACAACAACAACAACAACAACAACAACTACTACTACTACTACTACTACTACTACTCGTCCTCTTCCTACTACTACTACGTTATTGGTCTATCAGATTTCTCCTCATTTTTAACAAGAATGGTCATTTTTTCCTTCCTCAGTATTTTTCCTTTCTATGATTTATGGAATTATTCGCTTTATTCTTTTCATTAATTTTTCTTACGTTCACGTCTATCGATCGGTTCTTGCAGACTCTTCTTCCTTCCTGTCATCCTCTTTCTTCGTTTTCTCCTATTTTCTTTATTTTTTCTTCGTTTTTTTTTTCATATTTCTCTATTTTTTAATCTATTTCCTGCTTGCTCGTCATCGTCTTATCTCTTATTTTCGTTTTTTTTTTCTAATTCCTACTTTTCATCTCTCTCTCTCTCTCTCTCTCTCTCTCTCCACTAAATCCGATGGGGAGGTGCCTTCTTACTTTTCTGTACTACTTTCTCACTCGTCGCATTAGTTAATGAGTTATTGCTTCGTCTCCCTTAGTCAGTATGTTGCTGTTGTTGTTGTTGTTGGAGGAGGAATACAAAGGAAATTCAAACAGCAACAAACCCTGAGGTTCTTACTGGGCTGTCTGGTTAACCATTCTGATTATTAGCGGGAGAGACAGGATAACACAGAAAAAGGCTCCTTCCAGCTGGCCGAAAGAAAGGAAACTGTACCATGTTGTATAGAGAGAGGAGAAAAAAAAAAAAAATATGGCATTTGAAAGTAAAGTAAGAAAGAGATGATGTCTGCTTCTACTATGGAGAGTACATCATATCATTATTTGTCATCTGATAAGGCGCTTCCTCCATCTTAAAATCTGATTCATTATAGTGATGGGTGAGTTACTCTGCAAGGACTCGAGGCTGTTGGCAAAAACGGTGCAGGGCAGGGCTGGATCCGTGAGGTCAAAGATAAACACGTCTTGACTCTAGCAGGGTCAGGACACAACCGGGCAGGGTCAGGAACAACTGTGCAGGGTCAGGAGGAGGAGGAGGAGGAGGAGGAGGAGTAAAGGCAGGAAATGTAATAATAGTAGTAGTAATATTAGTAGTGGTGGTGGTGATGGTGGTGGCAGTAATTATTGTTGATATTGTTATGCATGTTGTTACTATTACTCATATTCTTAACTCTAAAACAACAACAACAACAAAACTACTACTACTACTACTACTACTACTACTACTACTACTACTAACCTAACCTAATACAATCACCACCACCACCACTACTACCACCACTACCACCACCACAACTAGTACTGCTGCTCACATCATCACATTTATTACCACTCCTGCTGCTCCTTCGCTTCCTTTACTCACACACACACACACACACACACACACACACACACACACACACACACACACACACACACACATGAAAAAAAAAAAATCTTGAGCAACATTCTCTTAAACAAACGTCACTTGGTATGACGTAAACTGAAGGACAGGAGGAGGAGGAGGAGGAGGAGGAGGAGGAGGAGGAGGAGGAGGAGGAGGAGGAGGAGGAGGAGGAGGAGGAGGAGGAGAGTTAAAGTAAGGCTCAACAAAACTTAATGAATCAGATACACCATAACTACAGAATACCTCCTCCTCCTCCTCCTCCTCCTTTTCCTTCCTTCTCCTCCTCCTCCTCTTCCTTCTTTTCCTTCATCCTCCTCCTCCTTCTCCTCCTCCTCATCCTTTCCTTTGTATTCCTCCTCGACTTCCTTCCTTCCTTTCTTCTCCTCCTCCTTTTCATTCTCCTTCCTTCTACTCCTCATCTTCCTCATCTTCCCTCTCCTAGTGTTTTTTCTATTATTTTTCTTCATTCTCAAGTACTGTATTAAGTATTAGATTCTCTCTCTCTCTCTCTCTCTCTCTCTCTCTCTCTCTCTCTCTCTCTCTCTCTCTCTCTCTCTCTCTCTCTCTCTCTCTATATATATATATATATATATATATATATATATATATATATATATATATATATATATATATATATATATATATATATATAATCTACTACATCATCTTACTTCGCTCACCATCATGAGAGACACTGACACACACACACACACACACACACACAAAAAAAAAAAAAAAAAAAAAAAAATCCTGAACAACATTGTCTTAAACAAGCAAATTAATTTGTTACACGGTGAGGAGTAAGTGAATTGAAGGACAGGAGGAGGAGGAGGAGGAGGAATACAAAGGAATACAAAGGAAACCCAAACAGCAACAAACCTTTTGGTCCTTGCAAGGCTGTTTGGTAACTACTTCTAACTAGCTACAGTGAAGAGAGACAGGACAGCATAGCAGAAGGCTCCTCCCCACCCACCACTCCCTCCAGCTTGCGCTGGCATGGAAATAGTTGGGAAAAGTACCATGCAGTATGGAAAAACTGACATGGAAATTTTCATAGGAAAGGATGAAAGGAAGTTCTACTATTCACCCTACGGTGAACTCTATACGCCTATCTGAAAGTTAATACAAGTTATATTAAAACTGTTGAATAAGAGTTTAAATAGTGAATTTAGTAATTATTCGGACAAGAAGAGAGCTTGTTGGGGATTTGCTTTTAAATATTTGTCTATTTTATTTTTGAATGATTCAATAGTATTGCTGTTTACAATTTCGGCAGGAAGTTTATTCCATATATTTACTATACGATTAAAGAAGAAATGTTTGGCCTCGTGGGATTTAAAACGTTTGGGTATAATCTTGAATCCATTATTTCTTGTTAGGTTAGAATGATCAATGGTAAAATAATTATGTGCATCAATGTTACTATATCCTTTGAAAATTGAAAAGGAGGAGGAGGAGGAGGAGGAGGAGGAGGAGGAGGAGGAGGAGGAGGAGGAGGAGGAGGAGGAGGAGGAGGAGGAGGAGGAGTTGGAGGAGGAGGAGGAGGAGGACGAGGAGGGGGAGGGTAAAAGTGAGGCTCAACAAACCTTAATGAATCCGAGACACCATAACTAGAGAATTCCTCCTCCTCCTCCTCCTCCTCCTCTTTTTAAGAACATAAGAACGTAACCTTCCTGACTTCTGATCTAGACAGGGTGGAATCAAAAGCTTTTCGTCTCATCAACTCCTCTCCTCTAACTAACTGTCTTCAGCCTCTCTCTCATCGCCGCAGTGTTGCATCTCTAGCTGACTTCTACTGCTATTTTCATGCTAACTGCTCTTCTGATCTTGCTAACTGCATGCCTCCCCTCCTCCCGCGGCCTCGCTGCACTAGTTTCTCCTTTCTCTCACCCCTATTCTGTCCACCTCTCTAATGCAAGAGTTAACCAGTATTCTCAGTCATTCATCCCTTTCTCTGGTAAACTCTGGAACTCCCTGCCTGCTTCTATTTTTCCACCTTCCTATGACACTTATCCTTCAATTTTTGACTACCGCTTTGCATCCTTTTATGGGAATAGCATCTCAGTGGGCTTTTTTTTTTTGGGGGGGGGCGGATTTTTGTTACCCTTGGCCGGTGCCCTTCCTACATATATATATAAAAAAATAAATAATAATAAAATAAGGGAAGCTGCAAGAAGCGACCAGGCTTACACGTGGCAGTCCCTGTATGAAATATACCTACCTATTTCCACCTATCATTTCCATCCATAAACCCGTCTAATCTTCTTTTAAAGCACCCTAATGTCTTAGCACTAACAACATGATTACCGAGTCCGTTCCACTCATCCACCACTCTATTTGAGAATCAATTTCTTCCTATCTCCTTCCTAAACCTAAATTTTTCAAGCTTGAATCCATTATTTTTTGTTCTATCCAGGTTGCTGATTCTAAGGATTTTGCTTACATCCCCCTTGTTATAACCCTTATACCACTTAAAGACTTCTATCAGGTCCCCTCTTAACCTACGTCTCTCTAAAGAATGTAAATTTAACAGCTTCAATCTCGCCTCGTAAGGAATACTCCTCATCCCCTGTATCCTTTTAGTCATTCTCCTCTGTACTGGTTCTAATAGACCTATATCTTTCCTGTAGTTGGGGACCAGAACTGCACAGCGTAGTCTAGATGAGGTCTGACCAGCGCCATATATAACTTTAATATTACTTCCAGCCTTCTACTTTTAACACTCCTAAAAATAAATCCTAACACCCTATTTGCCCTGTTTCTGGCCTCTATGCACTGTTTTCCTAGACGGAGTTCAGAGCTAACTATAACTCCTAAATCTTTCTCGTATCATGTACCTACTAGTTTGGTTGTTTAATGTGTACCTACTGTGTGGGTTTCCTCTACCTACGCTAAGTACTTTGCATTTGTTGATATTAAACTGCATTTGCCATCTGTCCGTCCATTCATTCATCCTATCTAAATCTGCTTGCACGGCGATGGCATCCGATTCTGACCTAATTAATCTACCTGTCTTTGTGTCATTCCTTTGTGTCATTCCTTTGTGTTATCTTTGAGTCATTCCTTATCCTCTTCTTCCTCCTTCTTCTTCTCCTTCCTCCTCCTCCTCCTCCTCCTCGGCTTCCTTCCTTCCTTCTCCTCCTTTTCATTCTCCTTCCTTCTACTCATCTTCCTCATCTTCCCTCTCCTAGTGATTTTTTTTTTCATTTTTCTTCATTCTCAAGTACTGTATTAAGTATTAGACTCACTCACTCACTCACTCACTCTCTCTCTCTCTCTCTCTCTCTCTCTCTCTCTCTCTCTCTCTCTCTCTCTCTCTCTCTCTCTCTCTCTCATATCTACCACATCATCTTACTTCGCTCACCATTATGAGAGACACTGACACGCCCATCACACACACACACACACACACACACACACACACACACACACACACACACACACACACACACCCACCCACAGTCAGAGGAAGCGGATTCCCTCCATCTCTCGTCCCTCCTCCCCCTCCTCCCTCACATCCTCCCCTGCACAACACGCTTGGATCTGGCAAGTGAGCGAAGGGCGAAAGGGAGGGAGGGAGGGAGGGAGAGAGAGAGAGAGAGAGAGAGAGAGAGAGAGAGAGAGAGAGAGAGAGAGAGAGAGAGAGAGAGAGAGAGAGAGAGAGAGAGAGAGAGAGAGAGAGAGATCAATAAATGAAAATGTGGTTTGGGTCAGTTTCGTCTCTCCACTTTCAATCTATATTCTTGTTTTTTTATTCATTTCTCTTTATTATCAGTCTCTTCCTCTTCCTTTTCCTACTCCTTCACCTCTTTCTCCTCCCCCTTCCTTCTCCTCCTCCTCGTCTTCCTCCTGTGGTGCACGAGAACAAAGAGGTATAGGGAGGAGGTGCGTGGGAGGCGGAGGGGCCAAGGCTGAGTGGACTGGTGTGATAAAACTCCGACTGTTTCAAGGCGCTTCTGTTGCTGCTTCCGCTCATGTTCTGGCTTTACTGATGGTGTCTCTTTCCCTCTGTCTGTCTGTCTGTCTGTCTGTGTATTAATTTTACAGTCTAATAATTTCTATCTTTTTTTCTTATTTTTTCTAATTGTTTCCAGGTGTTTCTGTTGCTGTTTCCGGTCATGTTCTTGAGTTGTTGATTTTGTATTTTCCCCCTCTGTTTGTCTGTCTGTCTGTCTGTCCATGTGTAATTTCCATAGGTCTACGTACTATTTCTATATATATATTTTTCTTATTTCATCGATTGTTTCCGGTTATGTTCTGATCCACCTGTGTGTGCTGCGCCTTTCTTTACCACTGGTGTGTCTGTCTGTCTGTCTGTCTGTCTGTCCGTCTGTGTATCATTATAGGAGTGAGATTTTAGTGTTTTTTTCTTATTTGTCGTGTCCTTTCCTTCCTTCATGTAAAAAAAAAGAGGAAAAATGTTATGATATTGCTATTTTTCTCTTTCAAATGTCACTCCTGTGCGTGCCATTAACTTAGTGTATGTATGTACGTACGTATGTGTGTGTGAAGGTATGCATCAATCCATGTATGAATCTGTTTAATCTTTTCCTATTTCATTTTTACTCAACCTTTCCTTCTCATTGTAATTCTTCCAAACGAGAATACACAACATAAGGAAAAAATAAATAAATAAAATAAATAAAAAAAATCACAAAAGTACACAAAACATGACTTTCCGCGCGGCCATACATACTACCCCCCTCCCCCTCCAGTGTCATGTAAAGTACCAGCGGCGGATCCTTTATATTGCAAACGAGAGCAGGTGTTTCACAGATGCTGAGTCGGCCCTCCATCACTCAGCATCTCTAGTCATTTGTATAGGACTAGGAGGGTCTTCTTCCGCATGAAAATGGGCGCTATATCAAGAACTTCCTCTATTAACTTTTATGTATGTCCTCTCTCTCTCTCTCTCTCTCTCTCTCTCTCTCTCTCTCTCTCTCTCTCTGATAAAGGATCTCGTGCCTCGTAAAGCCAAATTACACACACACACACACACACACACACACACACACACACACACACACACACACACACACACACACACACACACACACACACACACACGTTCCCGACCCCTCGCATATCAACAAACAGGAAAGAGTGTTAATTCCGCTACTAATTATTATATGTGACACTGGTATGTGTATTTTGAAAATGTTTATGTATTTATTCTATTTGTGTACTTGTGTATCTGTGTATTGTACGTGTGTGTGTGTGTGTGTGTGTGTGTGTGTGTGTGTGTGTGTGTGTGTGTGTGTGTGTGTGTGTGTGTGTGTGTGTGTGTGTGTGTGTATGAATTGATAATGTATAACTATGTAGTATGTTCATTCGTGTGGTAACATAATAGTACACACACACACACACACACACACACACACACACACACACACACACACACACACACACACACACAGAGAGAGAGAGAGAGAGAGAGAGAGAGAGAGAGAGAGAGAGAGAGAGAGAGAGAGAGAGAGAGAGAGAGAGAGAGAGAGAGAGAGAGAGAGAGAGAGAGAGAGAGAGAGAGACACACCACAAGCACGCAGTCAGTAGGGAAGGACATTAAGGGCCTCAATCTTGTATAAAAACGAGAGAAAATGAGCTTTGTCGCCGCGGGAGTCACGAAGCAGTGTGGCCAACTTGGGTGGTGACACAAGGACCAAGAGTCAGTTCCAGATCCTCTTGGTAAGCTACCTAAACAAAACGCTCCTACTATTTGTTCGGGTGTTTACTAACATGGGGAGTACTTCGGTTCGATAACTTACGAGAAGACAGGAAATGACCCTACTGCCTTACGAGTTCCAATTTTTGTACACTCCCAAACGAAAAGCAGCAGGAAATGTTGACTGTGAAACTCGATTAAGGCTGAAGTGGTTTTATTGGTCAGCTGGCAAACGAAAAGGGGTCACTGTGGAACTCCAAGTGTGATGATGTGACTGGTGGTGGGGTCTCTTCAGGGTGGTGAATTGTGACTGGCTGTTAGTCCCTCTGTGGGAAGCGAAGTTCTCCTGTCTTAACCCTTTCAGTGTGGGAAATACACCTGCCTTATCCTTTTCAATGTGAGAAGTTAGTACACCTGTCTTAACCCTTTCAATGTGGGAAGCAAAGTACACCTGTCTTAACCCTTTCAATGTGAGAAGTTAGTACACCAGTCTTAACCCTTTCAATGTGGGAAGCAAAGTACACCTGTCTTAACCCTTTCAATGTGAGAAGTTAGTACACCAGTCTTAACCCTTTCAATGTGGGAAGCAAAGTACACCTGTCTTAACCCTTTCATTGTGGGAAGGTAAATACACTTGTCTTAACCCTTTCAATGTGGGAAGCAAAGTACACCTGTCTTAACCCTTTCATTGTGGGGAAATACACCTGTCTTAACCCCTTCAATGTGGGAAGCAAAGTACACCTGTCTTAACCCTTTGAATGTGGGAAGGTAAGTATACCTGTCTTAACCCTTTCAGTGTGGAAGATAAGTACACGTGTCCTAACCCTTTCAATGTGGGAAGCAAAGTACACCTGTCTTAACCCTTTCAATGTGGGAAGGTAAATACACGTGTTTTAACCCTTTCAAACTGCGACTTTTCTTATTTCCTTTTTTTCTCTTTGACATTATGGTGGCAATATTTTTCTTATTTGACTTTTAATCATTCCCTTGCAAAGTCATATGCGAGGAAAACTGCGACATTTTTCTTCTTTCTTTGCTCTTCGATATCACAGTGGCAATACTTTTTTTATCTTATTTTTCCTTTTCTTTTTTTTTATCAACCCTTTCAATGTCATATGCTACCAAAACTGCCACTCTTTTCTTCTCTGTCTGCTTTTCGATATGACCAAGGCAAAATTTTTATCTTATTTTACTTGGCAATATTTTTATCTTAATTTATAGTGAAGTAGGGTGATGAGTGACGGGTCTGTCTAGAGAGCGGTAGGATGAAAAAGACAAGAAAGGGTGAAGGAGAGCAAGGTATGGTGATGGGATGACGAAGATAGTGAAGACAAGTATTAATCTGTCACTAGAGTAATCAAAAACGTTTAGCTTTCTCACCACAACTATTCTCAAAGGCCACAGAGATGATCAGCCGGGTTCTCAAGACTGTTTCTTCTGTTCATAATGTAGAAATCTTGTTAATCTGTCACTAGAACCGTAAAAACTCTATACACGACTATTTTCAAAGGCCACAGAGATGATCAGCCGGGCTCTCAAGACTGTTTCTACTGTTCATAATGTAAAAATCTTGTTACTCTGTCACTAGAACCACAAACAAACACCCTTAAAAACCCTTGTCACTTCAGTAGCGAACGTGCGGTCAGAAGTATTTCAGAGTATGGTCCTTAAAGTGATGTAATGGACAACGGAAACACTGACAAGGATGAGGCAAACATTACTGGAAAGGGTGTGGTGACGTAAGGTGAAGGGAAGATGGGAACACGTACGGCAGAACCAAGCAATGACAGAAGCTGACAACATGACGCAGAATGTTGATGAATGACCAAAAACCAAGGGCAGTTAGGATATGATGACACAAAATGGTGACCGGACAACATGACGCAGAATGTTGATGAATGACCAAAAACCAAGGGCAGTTAGGATATGATGACACAAAATGGTGACCGGAAGAAGGCAGGGATGCACTGGGGGAAACTCAGAGGCAGTGACGCAATGAGTGACAGACGAACAGACTTGGTGACTATATTCTTGTTTGCGCCTCCCCACCCTTCTCTCTCTCTCTCTCTCTCTCTCTCTCTCTCTCTCTCTCTCTCTCTCTCTCTCTCTCTCTCTCTCTCTCTCTCTCTCTCTCTCTCTCTCTCTCTCCCCTTTCAGCCGCACCTTCTCCAACTCTCCCTCCATTCAAACTTTTTCCCTCTTCCTTCTATCTTCCTCCCTCCTTCCTTTATTCGGTTTAATTAATTTTCCACGTCTTTCTTTTTCATCACAACGATTTTCAAAGATCTCAGAGATAATTAGTTGATAGGTTAAGTTAGGTTAAATTAAGTTAGGTTAGCTTAGATTAGATTAGATTACATTAGGTTAGGTTAGGTTAGAGTAGAGTTAGATTAGGTTAGGTTAGGTTAGGTTAGGTTATTAGAGTATTCTTAAACACTTTCATCTCTCATCACAACTCTTTCTAAAGGCAATAGAGGTATTTAGTTAATTCATTCGCATGGGTGTTCTTTCCTACTGATAGAATAGAATATTTGTTGAAGCATCACTACGATCACAGAAATAACGTTGAAAAGCCCAATAACTTCAAATGCAGACTGATGAACGTACTCGAGATGGGCCGCCACAAAGTTTAAGACGAGGCTGTCACGCAAGCTATACAAACCAAACGTTTTGTTCGGGCTACACAGTTCACCGGTCAATATTCCAGACTTGGGGGAAAAAAAAAAAACCCGGAAACTGTGACTCAGAAATTAATACTATGACGCAAGAACAAACACACCAAACGATCGATTTTGTAATGCAGTGCGCAACAGTGTGATTAAGAAATGCGAGGTCACACACACACACACACACACACACACACACACACAGAAGACTGCCACGTGTAGGTTCGACAGTTCCTGCAACTTCCCTTATTCTCTTAATTTCTTTATTTCTAACCAGAAAGGATAAAGAAAGGTTCATCAATATCCACGAGAGAGTTAGCAAAGGTAATCCGCATTTTAACCCTTTCACTGAGACACGAAACAATTAGCAGCACCAGAAGCATTGTGCGAAGTCTTTTTAATCATGTACAAGAAAGTTAGCGATGAAAAAGAATACATTTTGCAGTTTCTTCACAGTTTAAAGATTGGATGTGGCTGTAGAGCAAGTAAAGATGTCTCAGAGTGATTGGTAACCAAGGAAAGGTATACCAAGTAGAAGTCATAGGGTTAACCACACCTGGGGAGGAAGAAAGAAGACAGGTAACACTTCAAATTAGCGTGAGAACAACTTGACCAATCTGATGTCAAATGAGCTCAACACCCGAGAAAAGAAAAAGAGACGGAGAGACGGAGAGGAGAAATGTGAAAAAAGACAGGGAAAGGAAAGACAAAGGAGAAATTTTTTAAAGTTACAAATGCAGAGAACTTGGAAAAGACTGGGAGAAGAATGGATAGAAGAGAGGCATAGGAAAAAGAGTTGACAAAAAAAAAATCAAAACAAAGGAGATCGTTAAGGTTAAATGCAAGAGAGAAAAGAGAGAAGATGGTGGGAAAGGGCTGGATAAAAGAGAGGAAGAGGGAAAGGATGAGAAAACAACAAAACCAAAGGAAAGAAGATAGAGCGAAGGTTGGAAATACATGCAAGAACAGAAGATCGTTAGAAAAAAACAATTGGTGTAAAAGACAAAGAAGAAAAAGAGGAAAAAATGAAAAAAAACTAACAAAACAAAAAGAAAAGCAGAAACGCAAGAAGGAAGAGAGAAGGCGGTTAGAAAAGGCTTGATAAAAGAGGAAATGGGAAAAGAGAGAAGGAAACAAAAGGCAAACAAGAGGAAATGGAAAAGAGAGGAAGATGAAGACTGAGAAAAAAAAAGAAAAGGAGGAAAATATAAAGAAGATAAGAAATAAAAGAAAGGAAATGAGAAAACGGATATAAAGAGACTATAAAACGGAAAGATAATGAAAAGAGGAGAGAGTGAGTGTGAATACAGAGAAACATGACTGATATAAAAACAAGAAATGTGGAAAACAAAACAAAAGAGAGAGAGAGAGAGAGAGAGAGAGAGAGAGAGAGAGAGAGAGAGAGAGAGAGAGAGAGAGAGAGAGAGAGAGAGAGAGAGAACGTAAAGACGGGAAGGAAGAGAGGAGAGGAGTGCATTATGAATAAACAAGAAGGTGGGTCGTGAAGTTCCAGGTAACAACAGGTAGCACTGGGTGACGCGGAATTCACAATAATTATCCGAGTCACGAGTCTTGTCCGTTCCGGGAAGAGAGAGAGAGAGAGAGAGAGAGAGAGAGAGAGAGAGAGAGAGAGAGAGAGAGAGAGAGAGAGAGAGAGAGAGAGAGAATGGTTTCTGCTAAATACCATCTCTCTCTCTCTCTCTCTCTCTCTCACACACACACACACACACACACACAAAGGCAAAAAAAGGAGGAGGATGTAAAGAAGGTAAACAAAAAAGGAAATAAGAAAGCGGAGAGAAAAGGAACTACCAAAGAGAAGGATAATGAAATAAAAAAGAAAAAAAATAGTCCCTGCTAGATACCAACACACACACACACACACACACACACACACACACACACACACACACACACACACACACACACACACACACACACACACACACACACACACACACACACAGCAAAATTCTGCGTAAAATCCGCCGGCCACGTTATGAATGACAAACAATCGATCCAAGAAAAGAAGTGCAGGAGTCGAGAGGGCAGGAGGGGTGCCAGTCAGGGATGCCAGTGTTGTGTGTGTGTGTGTCAGGGGGTTGTGCCAGGTGGAGTGCCAGAGGGGGCCAGAGGAAGAGTGCCAGGGAGAACCAATGTCACTCTCGCGTCCCTCCCTTGGCTCTGCGACAGCCTGGCTCTCACCCAAGCGTTCCAGACCAGCGTGACAGCGAAGCCAAACCCAAGAGAAGCTTTGTTGCTGAGAGAGAGAGAGAGAGAGAGAGAGAGAGAGAGAGAGAGAGAGAGAGAGAGAGAGAGAGAGAGAGAGAGAGGTAAACAGAGTATTCATTTCTGTGTAAGTGTGTGTGTGTGTGTGTGTGTGTGTGTGTGTGTGTGTGTGTGTGTGTGTGTGTGTGTGTGTGTGTGTGTGTGTGTGGAGACAAGGAAGAACGTGACCAAAACCGCTCTCTCTCTCTCTCTCTCTCTCTCTCTCTCTCTCTCTCTCTCTCTCTCTCTCTCTCTCTCTCTCTCTCTCTCTCTCTCTCCCGCCGCCCTGACCTCGTGGCCCCGTTAGGGAAAGGACTCGCCCAGCACGTCACGCCAAAATAGACACATTTTACATAATTTCCCTCCTTTTCCTTGCCTTTCTCCCCCCTTCCTTTGCTTTTCTTTCCCTTTCCCTTCTCTACCTTCTATCTGTTCCCTTTCTTTCCTATTTCTTCTCTATTTCCTCACAAATCTATATTCCTTTATTATCCTTTCTATTCTTCCCATCTCTCTCTCTCTCTCTCTCTCTCTCTCTCTCTCTCTCTCTCTCTCTCTCTCTCTCTCTCTCTCTCTCCATCACCTTCCAAGTTTTTATTTCCTTATTTTTCTTTCTATTCCTCTCCTTTTCCTCCTAAGTTTCTACCTGTCCTCTTTCTTTCCCATTTCTCTCTCCCTTCATCTATTTCCTTATTTCCATTTTTATTTTGACCTTTTCCTTCCTGTTTCCTTTCTTTGACTCTATTCTCTTTCCTCTTTCTTTCTATCCTTTATTTTTTTCCCATTCTCTCGCTATTCATTCTCTTTCCTTCTTTCCTTTTCCACTTCTTTTCTAACGATTCCCTTTCCTTATTTCTTTCACAGGCGTTTATTTCCCCCCCCCTCTCTCTCTCTCTCTCTCTCTCTCTCTCTCTCTCTCTCTCTCTCTCTCTCTCTCTCTCTCTCTCTCTCTCTCTCTCTTCCGCCTGACATCCTTCTCTCCTTTCTCCTCCTCACATCACCTTTACTCTCTCTCTCTCTCTCTCTCTCTCTCTCTCTCTCTCTCTCTCTCTCTCTCTCTCTCTCTAACCATTTTCGTTTCCCTCCTTTTCCATGCAGGCTTTCCTTCCCCTCTCATACCCTCCCCTTCCCCTCCCATACCCTCCCCTTCTCTTTCCTCCTATGTACGTAACCACTCTTCAGCACCCATATCCTCCCATTCCTATTACCCTCATTAGTATCTCCCTCTAGCCATCCCCTTCCCCTCACCTCCCCTCACTCCAAGAGCCACGGGGAGGGAGGGGAGGGGAAGGGAGAGGGAGACGTGACGCAAACATGTCAGGCGTTGAGTTTAATCTGATTTAGCATAAAACTCTGAAATTTACAGTTTTCGTCGTGATCAAAGGTTCTCTTTTTGATATATTATAAAATTGGTTGACAGTAGAAAACGTGGGAGCTTTTATTTATATACCTGTGTCGTGTTCAAATATAGGAAAAAAAAATATGCGTGGAATCGTGTCTGTCTACTGGGGAAAAATAGTATTTATAGAAAATATTTATAAAAAATATCAAGTTACTATTTTTCTTAGGCTAAAAATATACGTCCGAAAGAATGTAAATATAGAAAAGTGTATCGAATAGAAAATGCATTAAATAAAACTTTCCTATACTCACTGAAATACTACAAAATAAAAAAAAAAAGCAACATTCATACAAAGCATTAATAGAAAAAAAAAGATCCGGAATCAAGTTACTATTCCTCCTTGCCTAAGAAAACACGAATGAAGGAATGGAAATATAGATAGAAAAAAAAATAATCACGGAGCAGAAAATTAACTAAAGCAAAAAATGTTCCTGTAATCAATGAAATAATGAAAAATTTAAACAAGTACCATTCATAAACAAAAAAATATATATATCCGGAACTAAGTTTACTATTACTCTTAGGCTTAAAATACACGAATAAAAGAATGGAAATATACCAAAAATATATCAGGAGGTAGAAAATTAATAAAAAAAAAATAAAATGCTGTACTGAATGAAATACTGCAATAACTGATTAACTGTGATGAATATTAAAAGGAAAGCAAAGGTGGTAATTAAAAAATCCCAGTATCCCTCCATTCTGTTATTTTCTAATCACTTCCCAGTAATAACACAGGAAGCGAAGACTTAAGAAAAAAAAATAATAATAATACCAAAATTTTAGTACGATAATATTTCATGTAATACAAAAAGGGTTCATGTAAAGATTTCTTTCAATAAAAATCCAGGATAAGAACGATTTTGAGAAAGACATCATAAGAAGGTAAATAAGTCAGTAATTCGTGGTCGTGGTGGTGGTGGTGGAGGTGGTTGTTATAGTAGTAGTAGTAGTAGTAAAATAATAAGTAATAGTAATATAACTAGTAGTAACAATAATTCTCTCTCTCTCTCTCTCTCTCTCTCTCTCTCTCTCTCTCTCTCTCTCTCTCTCTCTCTCTCTCTCCTTCCTTCTATTCTCCCTCATTCATTCCATCTTATTCCACTTTCACCTTCCTCCACTTTTCAGCCCCCTCTCTCTCTCTCTCTCTCTCTCTCTCTCTCTCTCTCTCTCTCTCTCTCTCTCTCTCTTCCTTTTCGCATCTTTACTCCAATCTTCAAACTTCTATTTCTCTTACTTTCTTCTTCCTCCTTTTCCATCTTTCTCCTCCGTCTTCCCTCCTTTCCTCAGACAAACTTCTAATTTTCCTTCTATATTTCTTACTTTTTTCCCTTTTTTTCCCCCACTTCCTCTTCACGTATTTCCTGTATCTGTAATTAACTTTTCTCTTCTACATATTTTTTTCCTTTTCTCTCTCCTTTTTCTTCCATCTCTTTACTCAAGCTATTATCTATTTCTTCCACTTCTCTCTCTCTCTCTCTCTCTCTCTCTCTCTCTCTCTCTCTCTCTCTCTCTCTCTCTCTCTCTCTCTCTCTCTCTCTCTCTCTCTCTACTCCCTAAATCCATCTTTTATTTTTACACCCTTCTCTCTCTCTCTCTCTCTCTCTCTCTCTCTCTCTCTCTCTCTCTCTCTCTCTCTCTCTCTCTCTCTCCTTTTCCCTTCCTCCTCCTCCTCCTTCCTTTCACATTTTTTCTATGTTTCCCGCAAAATTTCTTACTTTTTCTTCCTCTTCTATCTCCGCGTTTCTCCACTTCCTGTTTCTTCATCTCCTTTTCCACCTCCCACTTTCCTTCACTTCTCTCACATGAATTATTTTTCCTCCTCCTCCTCCTCCTCCTCCTCCTCCTGCTGCTCTTCCTCTCTCCTCTTTCATCTTCTGTGTTTCCTACGTTACTTAAGAATCTACAAGAACATTTTCTCTATTTTCTTCCTCTTCCTTCTCCTCTTACAAGCCTCAGCCACGCCTCATCTTCACAGCACTCTTCCTCTTCCTCTTCCTCCTCCTCCTCCTCGAAGTACCTGCAAATTGTCTAATGATTGTACTTAATGATGGTGAGTCTC
>NC_087185.1:15991663-15996663 GCF_035594125.1 Scylla paramamosain
CGGCCTAAGTAATTCACGGCCTCTACTCGCAAGCCGCAAAAGAGAGAGAGAGAGAGAGAAAAAAAAAAAAAAAAAAAAAAAAAAAAAAAAGAGAGAGACGGGGAAATCTGACCCGAGAAAATAATAATAAAAAGTATAAAATGAAAAAAAAAAAAAATAATAATATGCATACACTGATTCTACATACTAAGCACCCAGTTCCTCTTTGCTACATACTACAAGGGAACTTTTAAGGAGTTTGAGGAGATTTTACGCAAGAATCTCGTAGTGATTAAAAATATGAACCCTTTACTAACTCTCTCCTTTTTTTTCATGCGTTATAAAAAAAAAAATGAAGGTAAAGCAATGAATATAAATGTGTTCAGCCTTCAGTGAACAGGGGCTGCCACGTGTTACAGGGACTGCCACGTGTACAGGGGCTGCCATGTGTACAGGGACTGCCACGTGTACAGGGGCTGCCACGTTTACAGGGACTTCCACGTGTACAGGGACTGCCACGTGAACAGGGATTGCCACGTGTACAGGGGCTGCCATGTGTACAGGGGCTGCCACGTGTTACAGGGACTGCCACGTGTACAGGGGCTGCCACGTGTTACAGGGACTGCCACGTGTACAGGGGCTGCCATGTGTACAGGGACTGCCATGTGTTACAAGGACTGCCATGTGTACAGGGACTGCCACGTGTACAGGGACTGCCATGTGTACAAGGACTGCCACGTGTACAGGGACTGCCATGTGTTACAAGGACTGCCACGTGTACAGGGACTGCCACGTGTACAGGGACTGGCACGTGTACAGGGACTGCCATGTGTACACGGACTGCCATGTGTACAGGGACTGCCATGTGTACAGGGATTGCCACGTGAACAGGGATTGCCACGTGTACAGGGGCTGCCACGTGTTACAGGGACTGCCACGTGTACAGAGGCTGCCATGTGTACAGGGGCTGCCATGTGTACAGGGGCTGCCATGTGTAAGTCTGATGGCTTCTTGCAGCTTCCCTTATTTTCTTATGTTCTTACAATCATGTTACAGGATAAGATAAAATGACCATCTTTTTTATTCTTTCTGTGTCATACAAGCATTTTTTTTTTACTCCTCTCTCAATGTTCACTTTTTTATGTAGGAGGACCACCGGACAAGGGCAGCAATATTATGAGAAAAAAAAAAAAAAAAAAAAAAGGCCCATTGAAGTGTCAGTAATTAAAGAGAATCAGAAACTATTGTTAAAAATTGGAGGATAAGGGTCTTGAAACCTCCGTCTTGAAAGAGTTCACGTCATAGGAAGGAGGAAATACAGAAGCAGGCAGGGAGTTCCACAGCAAGACAAAATAAGTAAATAAATAAATAAATAAATAAATAAATATATAAAATCATCTTAATTCTCTTTTCTCTCTCGCTGCTCTCTCAATGTTGATGTATGACAACGAAAGCAGGAAGTAAAAAAGTTATTTCCTTATTTGTTTCTTTTTTCTTTTCATGTCATCCAAAACAATTTTCTTTCATGGATTTCTCAGTGCTGATAAAACGACAACTTTCTTATCTTGCTTTCTTCTCTCATTGTTCTCTCATTGCTGATAAAGAGCAATCAAAACAGTTAAGAGATAAAAAAAATCACCTAATCTCTTTTTTTTCGTGTCAGGCAAACAATTTTCTCTCACTGTTGTCTCAGAGCTGATAAAATGACAGCTTTATCTTTCTTTTTCTCCTCTTACTGCTCTCTCAACGTTGATGAATGACGATATTAGCAAATAAGAGACAAAAACATCACCTCCCTATCTCTTTCTTCTCTCAATGCTCTTTCAATGTTGATAACCATAGTGAGATAAGACAAAAAATCCGCTATCTTATCTCTCATTTCCTTTCCCTACTCACTAAATGTTGATACAGACAACCGTACCAATTAAGAGACAAACACTTTACACCAATGAAAACCTACAAGGAAGTCGATCACTACTCTGCCAATATTGTAAGTACTCACCACTTCTGACTCCTCTGTTGCCTGTTGTTTTCCTTCACGCCCGCACTACACTGACACACAAACATACGCACCTGTACATACAAGAGAGGAAAAGTTAAGATTATTCACTGATTCAACTTATTCACTGAAATATGTCGTTTATTTATAAAGATTGTCATAGTTTAAAATCTCTCTCTCTCTCTCTCTCTCTCTCTCTCTCTCTCTCTCTCTCTCTCTACCGCGCACTTAAATAAGAAGAGCAACTTTTTTTCTTTAAACTCTCTCTCTCTCTCTCTCTCTCTCTCTCTCTCTCTCTCTCTCTCTCTCTCTCTCTCTCTCTCTCTCTCTCTCGTCCTTGAGCAGGGTTAACACTCAGCAGGAAAAAAACAAAACAAAAAACAAGAGAGGTACATCGTGGGTAAAAAAAAAAAAAAAAAAGAAAAGAGGAAGAAATAATAAAAGCTAGTGTTATTTTCCCTCACTTCGTTATACATTGCGAAGTGGTGTAGTATGACTCGACCCTTCTTCTTTTGTTACTCCTCCTCCACCTCCTCCACCTCCTCCTCCTCCTACTCCTCTTCCTCCTCCCTTCCATACATCCTGATTGCAGTTCGTCCTCCCATTGCGTGCCACGAGTACACTAAAAAAAGTAATAGGAGGTTTTAAAGCACTCTTAAATCCTCCTCCTCCTCCTCCTCCTCTTTTTCCTCCTCCTCCTCCTCCTCTTCCTCCTCCTCCTCCTCCTCGTGCTCTTCTTCCTCTTTTATTTCTTGTCAATTTAACCTTTACGTAATTTTCACTTTTCGTGTTGAAAGAGACAGACAAACAGTAACACACGCACGCACGCACGCACAAACACACACACACACACACACACACACACACACACACACACACACACACACACACACACACACACACACACACACACACACACACACACACACACATGCACGCACGCACGCACGCACGCAGGCACGCACGCACGCAGGCACGCACGCACACACACACACACACACACACACACACACACATAAAACAGCCATGCACACACGACAACTAGAGAGAGAGAGAGAGAGAGAGAGAGAGAGAGAGAGAGAGAGAGAGAGAGAGAGAGAGAGAGAGAGAGAGAGAGAGAGAGAGAGAGATTGGGAAGAGAAAAAGAACAAGAGAAAAAGGAAAATAAAGAAGGAAGCTAGAGAGAGAGAGAGAGAGAGAGAGAGAGAGAGAGAGAGAGAGAGAGAGAGAGAGAGAGAGAGAGAGAGAGAGAGAGAGAGAGAGAGAGAGAGAGGATGCGATGGCGACGTAAGGTTAACAAAGACATAAAGGGAGGGAGGAAGGAAGGCAGGAAGAAGGGAAAGGGAGAAAGAAAAAGAAAAAGAAAAAAAGAAAGAATGGTAGGAATGAAAAAAACAAATAAATAAAATGAAGAAAACGAAAACGAGAAAGAAAAATGGAAGAAAGATAGGAAAGAAGAAAATAGAAGAGGAATTCACGCGGAGGACATCAAAGGAAGGAAGATAAAGAAGAAGGAAGAGAGGAACAAAGAAACGAAAACAAACAAGAACTTAAGAATATAAGAAAGAGGAATAAGAAGAAAGGCAGAAAAAAAGGATAAGAAGGAAAAGGGAGAGAAGAAAGAAGGAAGAGTTGGGCACAAGAGCTGGTAGAAAGAACGATACGAAGAAAGGAAGAGAGGAATTAGAGAAAAAGCATAAAGGAGGAAAAGGAGAGTAAAAAGAAAGAGAATAAAAAAAAAACACAGAAAGGAGGAAAAAGGAACAGACGAAACTCAGGAAGGAAAAGAGGAGATAAAGAAGAGAAAACAAAGGAAGAGCGAAAAGGAAAAAAACATGAGAAAACGTAGGAAGAAAAGATGCGTAATAATGAACAGACGAGAGGCAGGAAGGAAAAGGAGGAAAATAAGGAAAGGAAGGAAGAGCAGGATGAGCAAAAATCTCTCATTTGTATGAACGAACGCGAGACTTCCGGAGCAACAAAATAATCAATATGAGTTACGCCCTTTATACACCCTTTATACGCAGCAGAACCCCCTCCCCTCCCCTTCTTCCCCTTCTTCCCCTTTTTCCCCACCCACCCATCTCCCCCTTCCCTCTTCCTCTTCCTTCCTTCCCCCCATTCCTCTCCCCTCATGACTACTTAACATTTTTCTCTTATCTCGTTCTCAGTCAATTCTTTCCTTCTTCATTCAACCTCTCCATTTCCTTTCTTCTTTCCGTCTTCCCCTTCTCCCTTCCGTTTCTATTCTTCTATTCCCTCACTCCCCAAATGTCTCCTGTTTTTCCTCCCTTACCCATTTTCCCTCCCCTCGCTTCCTTCATTCACTCTTCTCTGCTTCTCATTACTCACTTCCTTCTCTCCTTTTCATTATCTCATACCCTCTCCCTCCTGTTTAGTCTCTTCCATCTGCCTCTCTCCCTCTCTCCTCTCTGTCTCTCTCTCTTTTTCTTACTATTTCTTTTGTTTCCTCTCCATATCCAATTTCTTCCTTATTTATCCCTTCCTTGCTCTCCTATATCCCTCCCCTCCTCCTCTCTCACATCTACTCTTATCTCATTCTTCTCTCCCTCTCCTCCCTCCTCCTCCATCACTCCTACACCCATTTCCCTCCCCTTCTCAGCCTGTCCTTCCCATTTATACGTATTAAGTCGATTGTCTGTTCCAAGAAGCTACAAAATCAGCCCTTATTGTCTTAACTTCGCTATCAGTGCTCTGTTTTTGCTTATGTTAATGGTGGTTAGTGTGTGTGTGTGTGTGTGTGTGTGTGTGTGTGTGTGTGTGTGTGTGTGTGTGTGTGTGTGTGTGTGCTCACTATTACGAATAATGGATAAGCATATGTTTTTTTTTGTAATTTTTCATATTACACAACTGATTCATAGTTCGGCGTGCGTGCGTGCGTGCGTGACAAAGGCTTCCTGTGTGTGTGTGTGTGTGTGTGTGTGTGTGTGTGTGTGTGTGTGTGTGTTCAGGTTCAGTTACTTTCAACATGTGGTGCGATAATTTTTCTTTCCTTCGTCTT
>NC_087185.1:16006663-16024163 GCF_035594125.1 Scylla paramamosain
GGGAGCGGGTAACATGACCTCGACCCACGTAAAAGTATGCAGGTAGATACGTCAATTAATTAAGGACTTATGATCATTTACCTGTAGAGAGAAAAGGAAAGCCAGGTAGAATAGGCAGAATTTACAAGAAAACGCATTCGAACGTTGTGAAATTTCAAACGACTATATCTTTACAAATTCTCAAATAATACGACTCTAGTCCTTATAGACACTGTGATAGGGGCTGATCATCCACTCCAACTGAAAATGACGAGGTTGTGGGTTATGACTATGAAGAAAGGGCGCTGCTGGTGTGGATGTGTATTCCGCGCTTTCTGCATTGACCTTCTCAATTACAAGTAACTGCAAATGATAAAGAAGCATGTACATAGATAAATGAAAATTGTACAAGAGGTGGACTGAAGAAGAACGATAAAGATTTGATTGAGTTATATGGCAGCGCGCCGCAACACCATGATCATATGGCGCCGTTGCAAAAAAGCCACTAAGATGGTATGTTAAAATATTGATAATAACGAAACTGTGATAAAGAACGATAAAGAACAGATGTACGTTGATAAGAGGGTGTAGATGACAACAAAAACTAAGTAAATGGTACGGAGTGTTTCCAAAATTAAAGAAAAAGAAAATAAAAATAAAGCAAGCAAAAAGATGCAGGTTAGGTTGACAAACGGCTGTAAATGAATGCAAATGACACTACGTAAACAATCCTAAAGGAGTATGTATCTAAATGAATGAAGATTGCATAGGTTTGTTTCGCCATGAGCCGCGACAGGTTGTACCCAGCAGTGTTGCCATGACAACCACCACAACACCACCTCTGCCGCCGTAACTACCACTCGGCTTAGGAAGTGGCAATAGTGGTCTGTGTGTGTGTGTGTGTGTGTGTGTGTGTGTGTGTGTGTGTGTGTGTGTGTGTGTGTGTGTGTGTGTAGGGGTCTTCATGTGGTTACGACTAATGGAATGTTGCATGTGGAATTAGTGGAGAGTTAGTGGTGGTGAAGCTGCGAATGGAGGAGAGGAATGTTATTGGTGGAAGTGGTGATGGTGGAGGGAACAATTAGAGTTAGTTGTGGTGGTGGTGGCGGTGGTAGTGGAGTGTCAGCGATTGTAGTGGAGGTGGTGGTTATGGGTGGCGGTTTTAGTGGTTAATGTTAGTTGTTGTGGTGGTGGTGCTGGTAGTGGTGGTGGTGGTGGTGGTGGGATTATCGGAAACATTTATAAAGGAAGGAAGAAAGAAGCAGCAGCGAAGTGGAGGAAGAGGCAGAGGTAAAAAGTTTCTCTCCCTCTCTAAACTTTATCTATGTTTCACAAGTTCACCTCTTCTTTTCTTTTTCTTTTCACCCACTTCTCCTCCTCCTCCTCCTCCTCTTCTTCTTCTTCTTCTTCTTCTTCTTCTTCTTCTTCTTCTTCTTCTTCCTCCTCCTCCTCCTCCTCCTCCTCTTGCACTTCCTGTTCCTCTTCCACGAATCATAACCTCGGATTTTTATTATTATTTTTCCTTGCTTATTTATTTATTTTATTTTTTACTCTTTCGTTTATATTTCATTTCATTTCGTCATGTCACTTTTATTCGTCTTTCATCTCTATTCCTTCTTTCGCTTTCCCTCTCTTCTCTCTCTGTTCACTTATCGTTTATCGCTTCCTCTCTTTCGCTGCTGGAATGTTTTCGTGAAGAGGAAACGGATGAGAATAAAAGAAAATGAGAAAAAAAAAGAAAAACGAGGGAAGGAGAGAAATACAGAGAAAAGAAAGAAAAAGATCAAGGCGAAAAGTGAGTAAAGGAGGGAAGAGAAGAGAAAATGGGTGAGGATAGAGAGAGAAAAGGGTGAGAGCATACACAGGAAATACCTTGCCAGCTCTCTCTCTCTCTCTCTCTCTCTCTCTCTCTCTCTCTCTCTCTCTCTCTCTCTCTCTCTCTCTCTCTCTCTCTCTCTCTCTCTCTCTCTCTCTCTCTCTCTCTCTCTCTCACGGTCACTACACAGATCACGTTAGCTGGTCCCTCTCTCCACCAGCTGTCAGGACCCACACACACACACACACACACACACACACACACACACACACACACACACACACACAGACAGACACACACACACACACACGCACATGTACACTTCTGAGGAATGACTTGGTGATTCTGGTCATGTAATGGTGACCTCTCTCTCTCTCTCTCTCTCTCTCTCTCTCTCTCTCTCTCTCTCTCTCTCTCTCTCTCTCTCTCTCTCTCTCTCTAACACTCTTACTCTCTCAGAATTCTGTACCTTCCATTTTTGTTGTATTACACTCACCGGCTTTCACTGTGCACACACACACACACACACACACACACACACACACACACACACACACACACACACACACACGCACACACACAGACAGTCATTTCATTTTCACATTTTTCCATTGCTTTCTGTCATTTACTTTATTTTTGTTTGTATTTTTTCTAACCCTCCTATTTTTTTTTTCTTTTCGGCTTTTATTTTCATCCTTTACCTGAATTACGTCCTTTATTACTGTGTCGCTGTGTTAATAATCTTACTTTCATTAATTCCCCAGCAGGTGTTAATTAGCATGTTCACGGATCCTGCTTTTGTTAATCTGTCATTTTTTTTTTTATTTTCTTGTTTATTTAGCACGTCCACTTAGCTAATTTCCGCTACTAATGTGCTATTTTGATTATGGTTTTATCTCCTCTCCTCTGTTAATGCGCTTGGGTTTGCGTTGCTTGTTGTTGTTGTTGTTGTTGTTGTTGTTGTTGATGTTGTTGTTCTTTCTGTGTTTTGTTCCGCTCGTCTCGTTTCTTTTATTGGTTAGTAATTTGTTATTGTTGTTGCTGTTGTTGTTCTTGTTGTTACGAGGAGAAAAAATCTCGCTTAACTTATCGCTCCCAAAAGTCGAAGCATTAATAAAATAAACAAAATCAATCAATTAATGAACACAACACAATGGAAGAAATTAATAAATAAAAGATTGGCTTATTTAATCCCAGAGTTGTCTTCATAATTGCTTACCAGTCTTGCTATCATCACTTTGCTTTATTTTCTTCATTGCTTTAGCTTTTCGTTCTAATTAAGGAAGCTTGATTTTGTAGTCTACGTAAATGAATTAATAAAAAAATTGGCTTATTCAATCCCAGAGTTGTCTTCATAATTGCTTACCAGTCTTGCTATCATCACTTTGCTATATTTTCTTCTTTTATTTCTAATTAAGGAGGCTTTATCTACAGTCTACGTCCTAAATCAATTGGCTCCCTCTTCTATTCTCTGTTAGTTTACCTGCTTTGTTTCCTCGTTTACTACTGTGGCTTTATCATCCCCCTAACTCTTCACAAAGCTTATTGGATGGTTATCTAAAAAAAAAAAAAAAAAAAAAAAAAAAATTAATCTCGAACTGAAAAAAAAAAAGTTGGCCACTACCACCACCACCACCACCATCATCATCATCATCATCATCAACACATTATAGCTTATCTTTGCTTCCCACCACACCGCCACAAACACCACAGCCGGCCAGCCATCACCACCTGCCACACTGCTACAAACACCACCCCTCAGCTAACCATCATTTCCTGCTACACCACAAACACCACAGCCGCAGCTTCCCACCACACCGCCACAAACACCACAGCTAACCACATTACCGCCAAATGTCAATACCTACCACACCAAACAAAGGCCACACGACACAAATTAACCACTCCACACCACGCTACACCAAGACACACCGCAACACCATCACACCACACCACACCTAACCTTACCTCTTCTCACTCAGAACACCGAGAAGCACCCGAGGACACACACACACACACACACACACACAAAAAAAAAAAAAAAAAAAAAAACACAAGGGACACGAGACTGAACACTTCATGGTTCGGGAAACGTCCTCTTTTTGCCCCGTCGTCTGTCAGTGAGCAACCCGCGGCAGGTTATTGATCCAGCGGCTAGGACACTCCCCTGGTCCTCCGCCTCTCCCGCACACCCAACTTGCTCTCTCCTACATCACCCCGCCTCGCCTACCAGCCCCTCTCCCTCTCTCGCTCCCTCCCTCGACCAGGCGACCACGCGACCACCACGCTGCTCTCACCGCCTCTTCCAGCGTTCTCTACTGTACTTCATCACCGTGTTTGTGTACTGTACGGGGTGTGTACTGGGTAGAATGTTATTGCTAACTATGTAACTACACTACTGTCACTGCCGATACAAGGCTTAACACTAAAACACCAGATTTCATACCACGTAAGCTATTTAAATCATTCTTCCTAACCATGGAATCACTGCCACACCAGTTACTACACCATTACTAATTCTATCACTAAAATACACCAGTTTCTACACGTATGCTGTTTACATCACCTAACCAAGTCATCACCGCTACACCAGTTATACCACTAATACCATTTAAAACGTTGCTAACACTACCATAGCCCCTACACCAGTTTTTTTACGTGTTCCAGTGAAAATAACTCTACTGACCCAACCACCAGCAAAAAACACGCAGTTCCTACACCAGATTAGCCTCTTAAAATGTTAGTAGCCCTAGGAGTACCAAAATACACCAGAGTACTTTACCTAATACGACTTAAAATACTTTCCACATGAGGTAAACCACTTGAAACACTTAAAATAGCTTAAAGACTGCCAAGATACACAGAAATACAACAGATAAACTACATTCCTAACCTAATGACTATCAAAATATACCAAAAGACACCACATACACAAGCTAAAACCCTTTCTACACCAGCTAAACTAATTATACCATCATCAATAACACCATAATATCCAAAATACTCAAAATACACCAAGAAAACCATATTCCTTACCTTACAACTGCCAAAACATAAGAAAATACATCACATACACAGCCTAAAACCCTTTCTACACCAGCTAAAACACTTACATCACCATCAGTAACACCAAAATACACCAATATACACCACACCAAAAATACACCACTCTTACCAACCCTTACAACCACCACCGCCACCACCACCAGGGAGCCATGAAGCTATGCCGAAAGTGACGTAACTAGCAGAAGATCAAGGTAAGGGTGTCACGTGCCGCCTTAGTGTAGAGCGCTGGAGGGAAAGGGAAGGGTGCCAGAGGAGGGTGTATTAAGAAGATGAAGGTGTGTAGTGTTAATAAAGGTGTACTAAACGTGAGGTGGTGTTGAAAGGATTAGAGTAGGGTGAAGGGTGAGACAGAGAGAGAGAGAGAGAGAGAGAGAGAGAGAGAGAGAGAGAGAGAGAGAGAGAGAGAGAGAGAGAGAGAGAGAGAGAGAGAGAGAGAGAGAGAGAGAGAGAGAGTGAGTTATGTAGTTGCTGGTTTAACATTTTTTTTTTCAACATTTATTATATTCAACCTTCCTAACTAACTTTTCCAACCATCCTGAGTCTTCATCCAGCTTCCCTAACTCTTTCAACCCTCTAAGGTCTTTTCAACATTCCTTTCTATTTCCAACCTCCTAACCCTTTTTTTCAATCTTCCTAACCCTTTCTTTAACTTTCCCTAAGTCTTCCAACAATACCAACTTTGATTCCAACCTTCGTAACTAATTCCTAACAACAAACTTTTGCTCAGCCGTCTTAAGTGAGAGAAGATGAAGAGGAGTTAGGAAGGAGCGAGGAACCAACACAAATAAGATAGAGAAACACATGGAAAGAGACAAAAACAGGTGTAAAAACCAACACAGACAAGGAAAGACGAAGAAACACGAGAGATAACTGGTGGGAGGATAAAGGAACGAGAGAAATGGGACGAGGAAGGCAAGGGAAGGGCAAGGAAGGACCCAGGTAGGAAGGAATAAGAAGTAGTGAAGGATGTTTGGGTCACTGAGTACAACCCACACTCATTAAGATACCTCCAGGTGTTGCTGTGATAGAGTGGGCGAAAAGGCAGGGGAGGAACAGGTAAGGACAGGTGAAAGAGTAGGAGGGAGAGAGAAGGACTGAGGCTACGGTAGAGGGAGGCTAGGAAGAAGGGAGGGAGGTGTTGGTTTGATGGTGGGGTGGGTGGAAAAGAGAGACTGTGGGAGGAGAGAAGGATGGTGAAAAGGGAATGAGAAACGGAAGGAAGCTTAGACGAAGCTGGAAAAAAAGGAATAAAGAAAAAAACGTACTTGATTAATGGCTGTTAACTGCTACAACAACAACAACAACAACAACAACAACAACAACAACAACAACTACTACTACTACTACTACTACTGCTACTACTACTACTACTACTACTACTACTACTACTACTAATAATAATAATAATAATAATAATAATAATAATAATAATAATAATATAAAAATAAAAAAACCGAAGTATGAAAAAGAAGACCAAAAAGAAAAACAAAAAAAACAAGACAAAGAACAAGTTATGATTGAAAATGAGAAGAAGAGAAGCAAGAGCAAGTAAAATAGGAGGAGGGGAGGAGCGAATAAATATGCAAGCAAAAATGAGAGTGGATAAAGCATGTCATAAAAAACTTGATAAATAAGAAAACAAAATAAAAAACAGACTAAGAAACACAAAGGCGTAAGGAAGAGCGACGAAAGAGAGAGAGAGAGAGAGAGAGAGAGAGAGAGAGAGAGAGAGAGAGAGAGAGAGAGAGAGAGAGAGAGAGAGAGAGAGACCTGCTTTGTTGGCCTCGTTTTTATTAGTCTTTTTCCTCTCTCTCTCTCTCTCTCTCTCTCTCTCTCTCTCTCTCTCTCTCTCTCTCTCTCTCTCTCTCTCTCTCACTAACACAAACATAATTCCTTTTTCTCACTTTGATCCCTTTTTCTTCTTCTTCTTCTTCCTCCTCCTCCTCCTCCTCCTCTTTCTCCATCTCCTTTTGCATTCATTTCTCTTTCTCGTTCTCCACCTCTTTCTCCTCCTTTTCCTGTTTTCTTTCTTTCGCTTCCTTTTGCACCACTACTTCCTCCTCCTCCTCCTCTTCCTCCTCCTCTTCTTCTTCCTCCTCCTGTTCTTGCTTTTCCCTCTCCTTTTGTATACCTGACCTTCTTTTTCTTCTTCTTCTTCTTCCTTTTCTTCTCCTTCTCCTCTTCCTGTGCTTATTTCTCCTTCTCCTCCTATTCTTCCTCTTCCTCCCGTTACTTCCTCCTCTTCTCCACATTTCACGCTAATGACATATTCTCGGAACTGGTCTACGCAACTTGGTCAGGGAAAACTAAGGCTTATTTCCTTCCTCAACAAGGTTCATTTTCCGCGAATTGCTTGGGGGTCCTGTTGAACGTGTGTGTGTGTGTGTGTGTGTGTGTGTGTGTGTGTGTGTGTGTGTGTGTGTGTGTGTGTGTGTGTGTGTGTGTGTGTGTGTTATATAAGGTGTTTCGAACGTTTTATTGTTTTCCTGATTGCTTACCCTCAGATCTCTCTCTCTCTCTCTCTCTCTCTCTCTCTCTCTCTCTCTCTCTCTCTCTCTCTCTCTCTCTCTCTCTCTCTCTCTCTCTCGGGTACACGTGCGCAATGAGAGAGAGAGAGAGAGAGAGAGAGAGAGAGAGAGAGAGAGAGAGAGAGAGAGAGAGAGAGAGAGAGAGAGAGAGAGAGAGAGAGAGAGAGAGAGAGAGAAATAAAGCATGTTTTTCTACTATCCCTACCTTCTCTCTCTCTCTCTCTCTCTCTCTCTCTCTCTCTCTCTCTCTCTCTCTCTCTCTCTCTCTCTCTCTCTCCAACACACAGTCCAAACAATACTTTAGGCAATGCTCTCACTTTCTCACTACAAAGTATATTATCAACATAGGTTAGGTTAGGTTAGGTTAGGTTAACTTAGGTTAGGTTAAGTTAGGTTAGGTTAAGTTAGGTTAGGTTGGGATAGGTTAAGTTAGGTTGGGATAGGTTAAATTAGGTTAGGTTAAGTTAGGTTACGTTAGGTTAGGTTAGACGTTAGGTTAGGTTAGGATAGGTTAAGTTAGGTTAGGTTAGGTTAAGTTAGGTTAAGTAAGGTTAAGTTAGGTTACGTTAGGTTAAGTTACGTTACGTTAGGTTAGGTTACGTTAAGTTAGGATAGGTTAAGTTAGGTTAAGTTAGGTTACGTTAAGTTAGGTTAGGTTAGGTTAGTTACGCTTGGTTAGGTTACGTTAAGTTAGCACAAACTTACATAGAGGAAAAAAATTAAAGCACACACACACACACACACACACACACACACACACACACACACACAAGGGGAGAGAGAGAGAGAGAGAGAGAGAGAGAGAGAGAGAGAGAGAGAGAGAGAGAGAGAGAGAGAGATTACAACAGCTGGCTTGTGAACAAATGTAATACAGTGAGAGAGTTACGGGGAGTGTTCGTGGATTACCGGAAGGCGCGCGCTGGTATTTGATTCCCATGACAATGTGACGAGGAGGGAAATGTAAATCCCCCCCCCACTGCGTGCTGTGAGAGAGAGAGAGAGAGAGAGAGAGAGAGAGAGAGAGAGAGAGAGAGAGAGAGAGAGAGAGAGAGAGAGAGAGAGAGAGAGAGAGAGAGAGAGAGAATGTAAACACACGAAAAAGGACAGAAGGAAAAGAAAGAACAATATGAAAAAAATGAAGAGAAAAGAACGAGAAAGAAGAAACAACAATAACAATTAATAACAAAACAACAACAACTACTACTACTACTACTACTACTACTACTACTATTACCAAGACAACAACAACAATTACTACTACCAAGACAACAACAACAACAACAATTACTACTACTACTACTACTACTACTACTACTACTACTACTACTACCAAGACAACAACAACAACAACAACATCAACAACAACTACTACTACCAAGACAACAACAACAACAACAACAACAACAACAAAGAACTGAAGGTGTTGGGTTGAGAACACCAGGTCAAAACACCACTAATTGCATATTTTTGGACAGGTACGAAAAAAAAAGTCAACAAGTATTATAAACCCTTAATAAACAGGTGAATACAATACGCAGGTGTGATCAGACAAGAAGCTCACCTGCAATAACCTGACCTTTCCTCCCGCCCTGGTGTCTGCCCGCTAAGTCACAGGTACTACTATTAATCAAGCCTGACTTAATTACAGGTGATCAGAGGTACTAATTAACCTGTGAGAAGAGTCGGTTATTAAGGTAACAATGGCCAGCCTGCCCTCTTTACCTGGTCGCAAATGAGAGTTTACCAGTGTTGTGATGGGAGGCAGATATGGGAGGAGCGAGAGGTGAGGAGAGCTGGGTATGGGAGGGAGGGGAAGGAGGTGAAAGAGATGGGGAACGGGAGAGAAAACAGCAGATGGAGAGAGAGATAAAGATGAAGGGAAGGAAGAAAACAGAAGGAAAGGGAGAGAAAGCAAGAGAAAAGGGAGAAAATAGGAAAGAAAATAGATGGAGAAACACAAATGAAGAAGAGGAATAAAGATGAAGGAATATAAGAAAGCAGGAAAGGGAAAGAAAGGAGACGAAGGAGAGTGAGATAAAGCAGAAGACATAACAGAGGAAGAGAAAGCAGGAGGTGAAGGAAAGAGAGAGAAATCAGACGAAGAAAAGAGAGAGAAAGCAGATGAAAGAAAAATAGAGAAAGCAAAAGATAAAGGAAATGGGACAAGAGGATCGATGATAAAGAGAAGAGAGAAAGGTAAGAGTGGCTAAGGAAAGAAAGAAAAAAAAAAGAGGAACCAAGGAGGTGATAAAGGAAAGGAATTAAATCGCGATAACAATAATGAAGGTAATAATAAAGAAGAAAAATTAGGTGAGAAACAAACAAAAACAGAAGAAAATTGATGAAAAACACAGAGAAGCAAAAAAAGAGAAAAAAAAGCAGAAAACTTGAGTAAAACATGCAATAAAGAAGAGAAGAAGAAAAACAGAGAGAGAGAGAGAGAGAGAGAGAGAGAGAGAGAGAGAGAGAGAGAGAGAGAGAGAGAGAGAGAGAGAGAGAGAGAGAGAGAGAGAGAATACACAGGTATCCGAAGGTGACACAGGTGCAAACGACACACCTCTGATAGGCCTAATGAGCCCAGGTGTAACGTGTGAGGGCCAACAGGTCTTAAGAGGCGCCACAGCTGATCAGGTAACATTGAGATGCATCACGTGAAGAAACTAATAAGAAGACTAAAATGTACTGGCCTCCTTGTGACAGGTGCAACAGCTCACCTGGACGCCCGGAAGAAACCATTACCTGTGAGGAGGAGGAGGAGGAGGAGGAGACGATGAAAAGTAGACAAGGAGAAGAGGAAACGAGAAGGAGGAGGACGAGACGAGAAGGCAAGAGGAAACGAGGAGAAGAAAGGAAAGGAGGAGGAGGAAGAGAAGAAGAAGAGGAGACGAGTAAGAAGGAGGAGAAGGGGACGATACGGAGACAAGCAGAAGAGGAGGAAAATAGAAGAAAAGAGGAGACGAGAAGAAGGAAAGAAAAGGAGGAGAAGCAGGGAAGGAAGGATGATAAAAGAGAAAAGTATCGTAGGAGAAAAAAATAGAGAAAAGAAGAGGGAAGAGGATATATGAGAGGAGAAAAATGAGAGAAGGGAAGGGAGAGAAAGGGAACCGAAACAAGGAAAGAGGAGGGAGAAAAGGAGAGAAATTTAACATGCAAACAGGTGAAAGAGGAAGATGGAAAGGGAACAGAGAGAGAGAGAGAGAGAGAGAGAGAGAGAGAGAGAGAGAGAGAGAGAGAGAGAGAGAGAGAGAGAGAGAGAGAGAGAGAGACGTGGGAGAAGAGGTATGGGAGGGAGGGGCAGGGAAAGAAGGAAGGAAGGAAGGCTAGAGAAAGGAAAGGGGGGAGGGGTGGGATGGGAAGGGAAGGTGGAGTCTTAAGGGCCATTCAATAATTCACTCCTTGCTCCCTTATTCATGAGAGCCATTTTACAGCGGCCACAGTGAGGCGTCCTGCGGGGTGGTCAGTTTTGGGATTCCAGTGTCGGTGTTCAAAGTTGCTTCCCCGCGCTCGCTGATTGGATGAACGTGCTAAACTTTGCTGTGCTTTAGTCTCATATCCAGACACTTTTCTATCTCATCATGACTATTTTCAAAGGCCACAAGGATGATTAGCTGGGTTCTCAAAGAGTGTTTTTCCTGTTAATAATGTAGAAATATTGTTAATCTATCACTAGCGTTATAGAAATACCTTTAAAAACACGTGTAACTTCAACTACAGCATTTTGAAAGTGGTGGAGGTCCGGCGCTTAAGTGTTTCTGAATGTGGGCTTCAGTATCATATTCTGAAACAGTTCTGCCCGCATCTTCAGTACTTTCAAAAGGCTCAAGTTAAAGTTGCACCGGGTTTTAAGAGTGTTTTTGTGGTTCTAGTAACAGATTAATAAGATCTCTTCGTTATTAACAGGAGAAACATTATTAAGAACCCCGGTAATCATTTATGTGGCCTTTAAAAATAGTCGTGGCGAGAGAGCAAAGCGTTTCTGAATACGAGTCTTATTCTTTACCTATTCCACTTTGAGCTACACTATACTTGAATCCTCTTTCGGGTTATTTTCTCACTTTTCTAAATGTTTCCATAAAGTGACCGTCATTTACCTTATCTTTTTTTTTTCTTGATGTTCTTGATAACACACGAATAAGTATGCCAGATTATTCAACATGAGATAATTTTTCAAGTCGTTATTTATCTCTTCGTGTTCCCTGATCATGTTTTCTATTCCTTCTCTTGGTTTAAATACATCTTTTTTACAATTTATTTCTGTATGTCACTTTTCTCTAATAGGCATGTGGCAGACGACTCAAATATCTACCATTCACCTTGTTAGTGCATGGTCAATAAGGAGCGCTGAACGAGGATTAGATTTATGAATAGGGATGGTGGGAATGGTATGTTTTATGCAGGGACCGCCACGTGTAGGACTGCTGGCGTCTTTCAGCTTATCTTATGTTCTTTGCTCCTTGTTTGCCTAAAAGTTCGTGTGTTTTATTTATTTCTCTCTTGATGACTCGCCCCGCTTTTTTTTTTTTTAATGTTTCCTTATGTTCTTCACTTACGTAACTTCACTTTTTTTCAATGTTTGAGTTTTTCTTACTCTTGACTAAGTCTCTTCTTACGCTTGTTCTTTCGGATTGCCAGTCTTCACCTCATCCTTTCTTACTATTATTCTTATTCTTATTATTATGTTATTATCATTGATGGTAGTAGTAGTAGTAGTAGTAGTAGTAGTAGTAGTAGTAGTAGTAGTAGTAGTAGTAGTAGTAGTAGTAGTTGTTGTTGTAGTTGTTGTTGTTGTAGTTGCTGTTGTTGTTGTTGTTGTTGTTGTTGTTGCTGTTGTTGTTGCAATTATAATAACAATAACAAAAAAATATGATAATGATAATAATAACAACAACAATAATAATAATAATAATAATAATAATAATAATAATAATAATAATAATAATAATAATAATAATAATACCACCACCAGCACCACCACCACCACCATCAGCACCACCAACAGCAACAACAACAACAGCAACAACAACACTAGCGATAATGGTATCAACAATAATAACACCACTAGTATAACAATAACGAGAAAGAGAGTGAGAGAAAAAGAGAGAAAGAGAGATAAAAATAATGATGGTAAAGAAGATAATTGAAATAATGGTGATAATGGTGATGAAAGTAATGGCTCCTGAGAGAGGCACTACTACTTGGCGGCCAGGTGGTGACCCTCTCCTGCTTACCTGACCTTGAGTTAATTAATGGCAGGTACACACTGACCTAAGAGCGCCGTTATTAGAAGTTGACGAGAACACACACACACACACACACACACACACACACACACACACACAGAGAGAGAGAGAGAGAGAGAGAGAGAGAGAGAGAGAGAGAGAGAGAGAGAGAGAGAGAGAGAGAGAGAGAGAGAGAGAGAGAGAGAGAGAGAGAGAGAGAGAGAGAGAGAGAGAGATGGCAGTCACAGTAGGTTAGTATTGATTAAAAGAGGTAGCGTGTACAACTATAGATCAGGACTTAGACGTCAAGGCCACACACACACACACACACACACACACACACACACACACACACACACACACACACACACACAAAGAGTCACAAAATATGCTCGCCTCGTGTCTATAAACATCCACTATAACACTACAAACCTTCACTCTTTACGTTACATAATTGATCACAAACATTACATAGTGTTCACGCGCTTATCTATTATCTCGTCCACTTGACAATTATGATTTTGTAATGTGACTTTCCGTAGATTTATTCGCCTCCTTTTCAGAGTTCATCAAGATACGTTATTTTCCTTCTTTTGTGTTACTTGTATCTCTATTATACATCTTTTCTCTTTCAGTACGTATTTTAGCAACAGTAGCAGTAGTAGCAGTAATAGCAGCAGCAGCAGCAGCAGCAGCAGCAGCAGCAGAAGCAGCAGCAGCAGCAGCAGTAGCAGTAGTAGTAGTAGTTGAAATAGAGGTAGTAGTATCATCATCATCATCATCATCATCATCATCATCATCATCATCATCTCTCATCATCATCATCGTCATCATCATCCTCTTTGCAGTCCTGTATCACCTCCTCGCTTCTCTCCTTGCTCACTTGAGGCTTTGCCAGGTGACCTTGTCTTCATCACAGTGTCACGAAGGGCTTCACACACACACACACACACACACACACACACACACACACACACACACACACACACACGCGCGCGCGCGCGACACAGATAATGGTGTGTGTGTGTGTGTGTGTGTGTGTGTGTGTGTGTGTGTGTGTGTGTGTGTGTGTGTGTGTGTGTGTGTGTATCAATGTATTGTTTGTTTGTTTGCATTTATTTGTATTTCTGTGTTGATCGGGGAGAGAGAGAGAGAGAGAGAGAGAGAGAGAGAGAGAGAGAGAGAGAGAGAGAGAGAGAGAGAGAGAGAGCGGTAAACCTAATAATATGCCTCTCTTAGCCTCACTGTCATTCCCCAACACACTGTATACAAATGTGCGAAATACAATTAAGAAGCAGAAAAAAATACAGCATGTACAAAACACACACACACACACACACACACACACACACACACACACACACACACACACACACACACACACGAACACAGGCCAAAGCAAGATTGATAAACAAGATAGAGAGACAAAAACACGGGAAACACGATAAAAACGAGACGAGGCGAGGTGTGAGATGAAAATAACACGGCAGGAAAGGAACACTGTAACTGACGGGACGCAGACAGACAGACGGACAGAGGGACAGATGGACAGACAGGCCTGCTCTACTTTGCTCCCCAAATTCTGTCCATCAGCGACGTAAGTGAGACAACCTGGCGAGGGAGAGGTGTCACGGGGGAGAGAGAGAGAGAGAGAGAGAGAGAGAGAGAGAGAGAGAGAGAGAGAGAGAGAGAGAGAGAGAGAGAGAGAGAGAGAGAGGGGAGGGAGGAGAAGGAGAAAGGCGGTCAGTGGGACAAGATGGTGTGACACACAAGGCGGAAGCGTCCCTTGGCAGTGGTCCTCCTCCTCCTCCTCCTCCTCCTCCTTCCACTTGTCTCCCCTCCACTCACTCTCTCTGATTCCCCCAATTCCCCTTTCCCCTCCCTTACCTGAGTTTGTTCCTGCATTTCCACCTCTCTTCCCTTCCCCTCCCATTCTCCGTCTCCCACTCTCCTCTCCCTCTCTCCCGCTCTCCACTATTACCACTTGTGCTTGCCTGTGTTACATCCGTCCACTCACCTTTCCCTCTTCCTCTCCCTAATAACCCTTGACTTTCCCCTGCCTTCCCCTTCCTCCTCTCCCATCCTCACTCTCCCATTTGATATTAATACTACACAAACATTACCCCAAACTCTCTTACCTGTGTTTCCCATCCTTCCCAACCTTACCTTCTCCTCCAATTTCTTTACCCAATAGTTATTTAATAGTTCTCATGCAAGAATCTAAAGGTATGTTGCTTTCTGGTTATCGTTTATCCTTTCCTGTCTTCCCAGTTCTTTATCATCCAGCATTTCTCCTTTCCTTTCCTCTTTTCCCTCTCTTCCCACCTCTACCACCACTCCCATCACATATGCTGCCTCTCCTCCTCCTCCTCTTCTGGTTCTCCCCCGCACTCTCGCGCCTCCCCCCGTCCCCCACCGTTGCCTGACTTACGAGAGGCCCCCCTGCCCCCTCGCGCACCCACCTGAGTTAAGGGAGGGCTCTGGGACCGTATCTCATCGGAAGCTAAATATACTAGGTAGGAGATACAAATTTACTGCCAGCGCACGAGAGAAACTTTGCTTGGAGGCTTATGAAAGAGTGTAATGGAAGTTCGCGTACAGGAGTAGGATACCTTGAGTGGGTGGGTGGGTGGAAAATTGTACTACGGTGAAATGGTGGTAGAGATGAGTGGGCTAAGTGGGGGAATGAAATATTAAAGGGCGGGTGATGATTTGAAGACCAGCACGTGGGAGAAGTGAGCGTGGGAGAGGAGTGAGAGCGGTCAGCCAGCGAGCAGGAGGGATGCGAGCGGTAGGAGAGGAGTGCGTGGGAGGAGATGGGTGGGAAGAGACTTTTGGAGGAAGAGAGCAAGAGAGCAAATTACGTAGGAGTTCAGAGAGCAGTGAGTGAGAGGGCGAGTGGTGTGAGCAGAGTGGGGGGCTCGGAGGAAGCTTGCTAGTCTGAAATGTTTGAACTCAACTACTTGTAAAAGGCTGGAGTGAAAGTTGTTGAGGTTTTGAAGTGCGTTTTTACAATTCTAGTAATGGAAGAAGAATCGTCATGAAAACTTAGCTATATAGTCATCTCTGTGGCCTTTAAAAGTAGTTCTTACGAAAACACAGTAATTGAGGTTTTCAAGGGCTTTTCTTGAATCCAGAGATATATATTAATGAATTCTGCTGCGGTAATGAGAGAGAGAGAGAGAGAGAGAGAGAGAGAGAGAGAGAGAGAGAGAGAGAGAGAGAGAGAGAGAGAGAGAGAGAGAGAGAGAGAGAGAGAGAGAGAGAGAGAGAAAACAGAGAACCCAACTATTCCTCTCTGTGGCCTTTGAAAATCGTATATAATGAGTTACTAAGGTTTCAAAGACTCATGATTCTAGTGAGAGATTCATAATTTTGCAGTTTTAGTAAGAGAGAGAGAGGAAAAAAAACATGGTGAAGATTCAGATAATCATCTTCGTGAGCTTTAAAAACGGTCCTTGCGATAACCCAAAGTTTTTAAGAATGAGTAATTTTCAAGGGCGTTTTCTTGATTGTAGTGGTAAAGTACGGAATTCTGCAGTTCTAACGGAAGAAAAATGACAATGAGACCTTAGCTAATCATCTCCCTTTGAAATCCCATAGTATTTAAGAGTTGGTGGTTTTCAAGGACGTTTTCACGATTCTAATGGTAAATTACTGAATGGGAGAAAGATTACAGTGAGACCTTAGCTAATTATCTCTGTATGCTTTGAAAATATCCCTTGTGAAATTCCAAAGCAGCATAGAAGAGACCATGAGCAAATTCACGTGGGAGGTAACAGAATGGATGCTGGAGAGAGGAGGGACAGTGCGTGGGCGGGCAGTGAGGGAGCAAATGTAAAGCTATATTTTTCACGCCGGTTCAGTAGGGGAAAAAATGAATAGCCTTATTTTTTATACACCCAAACTTGCAGATAAAATAATTGTACAGGATTTCATTGATAACTTCCTCCTCTCTATAATACCACTTTTTTTTGTGTGTGTGTCTTTTTTATTCTCTTATTCCTCTTCTTCTCTGTCTTTTTTATCTTCTTCCTCTTTTTCTGTGTCCTTTTATTCTCCTCTTCCTCTTCTTTTCTTTTGTCTTTTTGTTCTCTATTGTCTTCTTATTTTCTTCCTCTTCTTCCTCTTTTGTGTTTTTTTGTCTGTCCTTTTCTCTTCCTCCTCTCCCTCTTGTGTCTTCTTATCCTTCTCCTTTTCCTCTTGTGTCTTTTTATTCTCCTTCTCTTCCTTTTCTGTGTGTTTTTGTCCTCTTCTTCCTCTTGTGCCTTTTTATCCTTTTCTCTTCCTCTTCTTCTTCCTTTTTATCCTCTTCTTCATCCTCTTCCTCTTCTGTCTTTTGTCCTCTTGTGTCTTTTTATCCACCTCTTCTTCATCTTCTGTGTATCTTAATCCTCCTTCTCTTTCTCTTTTGTGTCTTTTTGTTCTCCTCTTCCTCTTGTGTGTTTTTTGTCCTCTTTCTCTTCTGTGTATTTCTATCCTCTTCTTCCTCTTGTGTCTTTTTATCTTCCTCTTCTGTGTCTCTTTATCCTCCTCCTCTTCCTCTTACCATGTGAGGTTTTGTTTACTTCAGTAGGAGGGAGAGAAGGATGGAGGCAGGGAGAGGGGGAGAGAGCGAGTGGTTCTCCCCTCAGATACAGTGTCCCTCGATAGTGAACAAAGAGAGAGAGAGAGAGAGAGAGAGAGAGAGAGAGAGAGAGAGAGAGAGAGAGAGAGAGAGAGAGAGAGAGAGAGAGAGAGAGAGAGAGAGAGAGAGAGAGAGAGAGAGAGAGAGAGAGAGAATTATATTCAAAGTATGCTTCCCTCATGATTCCTACACACACACACACACACACACACACACACACACCTCAGATACACCCTAATGAAAATCACAAGAGGTTATGTTGAGC
>NC_087185.1:16029163-16031663 GCF_035594125.1 Scylla paramamosain
TAATAATAATAATAATAATAATAATAATAATAATAATAATAATAATAATAATAATAATAATAATAATAATAAAAGCTCTCTCTCTCTCTCTCTCTCTCTCTCTCTCTCTCTCTCTCTCTCTCTTGCATACGGGAAAGGGAGCGGTGCATTACTGATAACACGAGATAAGATAAGGCCGTAGAGATTAGTAGTACGAAAGCCACATAGATACGAGTGTATAAATGAAAAACGAAAGGAAAGGAAATGGTGATAACAATAAAACAAAGGAATAAGCGTGAAGTGGATAATGGCAGTGGTTAGATATGGTGATAGAAAAAGTTGTTTAGCGTGAAAAAAAGAGGAGAAAAAGAAAGATAATTGAAAAGTAAGCGAGATAAAGGATAAGTAAACAGACGGAGTGAACACAAATAAAGATGGATAGACGATGAAACACAATGATAAATAATTCAGTTTACAAAAGCCACGCATGAAAATACAAATGGTCGAATAAAACGTTAAGAAATAAACTATTGATTAAAGAAAAAGCACAATAAAATATAACTAAACGTGCACACACACACACACACACACACACACACACACACACACACACACACACACACACACACACACACACACACACACACACACACACACACACAGAAAAAAAAAAAACTTCAGTGAAAGAGAAAGACGATAAAAATGGTGACGAATAGATAAGAGAATGAATTGCAATATAGACACACTGATAGATAACATGACTCAATAAAACACTTGGCCTCAAAAATGTTTATGCTCGCGAGGTCAATATAACTAATTACTGGAGATGAGCTGACATACCAGAGAGAGAGAGAGAGAGAGAGAGAGAGAGAGAGAGAGAGAGAGAGAGAGAGAGAGAGAGAGAAAAGAAACCAGACTAAACTAGTTTTTCCGTAATCATTCAGTTTTTGTCTCTTTGTCTGTTTGTTTGCATGTACGAGTATGTGTGTTTGTGAGAGAGAGAGAGAGAGAGAGAGAGAGAGAGAGAGAGAGAGAGAGAGAGAGAGAGAGAGAGAGAGAGAGAGAGAGAGAGAGAGAGAGCATCCGCAACACACAAACACACACACACACACACACACACACACACACACACACACACACACACACACACACACACACACACACACACACACACACACACACACACATGAAAATAATAACAGACAGAGACAGACAGGATGATAACAGTGCAAAACAACAAAGAATACACGAAAAGTGAAGCTGGGAGAAATACGATAAATATAAAATCAAAAAGGGGACGGGGAGAGAGAGAGAGAGAGAGAGAGAGAGAGAGAGAGAGAGAGAGAGAGAGAGAGAGAGAGAGAGAGAGAGAGAAAAGAGGGTGTGGTAGAGCCTTCAAGAGGAGGAGAAAGAAGGGAGGGAAGGAGGGAGAGAAACGGATGGGAGATGAGGGGAGGCGAGGAGAGAAGAGAATAGTGGCAGAGGAAGGGAAGGAGGGAGAGAGAGAGAGAGAGGGAGAGAGGGAGAGAGAGTGAGAGAGAGGAAGGCAGCAAGCAACAGTGCACCTTTATCAAGCGTACGCGGCGAGGTCCCTCCGGCAGGTGGAGGAAAGGGAGGAAGGAGAGACGCGTGGAGGAAAAGGAGGAAAGAGAAGTTGGAGGAAAGGAAGGCACGAGGAAGAAGGAGGAGTAAAGGAGAAATTTCTTGCTCTGAGAAGTGTAGTGATACAGTGATACGCGCCGCAGAGTAGATAGTGAAGGGAAATTGATTCTGTGAAATGATACGTAAGGTTTCCATTATATTTCATGCTTGTGCCTGTCTGTCTGTCTGTCTGTCTGCTGGTGTGTCTGTAAGGTGATGCTCTCTCTCTCTCTCTCTCTCTCTCTCTCTCTCTCTCTCTCTCTCTCTCTCTCTCTCTCTCTCTCTCTGTTTCTTTACGCATCGATTGGTATAACCTTTCTAGTGTGCATTCTCTCACACCCTGGCAACACTGACTGCCATCAAACACCGCCACGCTGGTAGCACTGCACACACACACACACACACACACACACACACACACACACACACACACACACACACACACACACTGCCTCACAAACTAATCATTTTCATGTGTTTCGAAATGTACTGTACTTATGATTCATTTTCCTCTTTTATATTTCTTTTTTTCATGAATAAAGAGATGTTCTTTTTTTTTCTTCTTTATTTTATTATTATTTTTTTTTTATTAGTTAGGAAGTCGATAAATCACATCATTACTATTATAAATTTTGCATCCTATGAATATTTATATCTTAGAGTTAAATGTTTCCATCTTATCAGACCTCTTTGTCTCCTTTCCCGCCTGCCCGCCACGCCTCCCTTCCTCCTCCTCCTCCTCCTCCTCCTCCTCCTCCTCCGTCCCTCGCTTTCTCTCCCTTTGGTCCTCAGAGTCTTCTGCATTTTCTAATTAAAACTTGCCTTTCCTTCCCTGTGTCACTCGTACCAGCACAGACAGGCAAGCAGGCAGGTCCTCCTC
>NC_087185.1:16034163-16049163 GCF_035594125.1 Scylla paramamosain
GATGAGCCGGACAGAACATTAAAAGACTCCTCCCCACCAACTCCGAATGATGTCAACAAACTAGAAGTAAAAATTAATAAGTAAATAAACAAGACAATAGATAATAAAAAAACAATTAGAATGAATAAATATATGAAAAAATAAGAACGTAAATATTAAAATCAATAAACAAACAAGTAAACAAGATGAATAAACACAACTAAATAAATAAATACTGCGACACATTCCCACCTAGGAAGAAAACAAGAAAACAAGAAAAAGTCTAAATGCGAAATAAAATATACACAACCTTTCCAGTTTAAACAGAAAAGAAAAAAAGAACGAGATGAAAACACGTGATCATATTTCCCTTAAGGATTTGTCTGCTGCAAATCTGAACACATCCTTCCTGCGGTGACCACGAAGGAATGCTGGGAGGGTTGAGGTGGGCAAGGCTCAGAATATAGAAAAAACGTCTTACAAGCAGCTATTATTTCAACTTTCAACTTCCTTTTAAAGACGACGACGAGGAGGAGGAGGAGGAGGAGGAGGAGGAGGAGGAGGAGGAGGAGGAGGAGGAGGAGGAGGAGGAGGAGGAGGAGGAGGAGGTAAAAAATGGCAAGTTCAGAGAGAGAGAGAGAGAGAGAGAGAGAGAGAGAGAGAGAGAGAGAGAGAGAGAGAGAGAGAGAGAGAGAGAGAGAGAGAGAGGGGCTAATACATAATGATTTGCATAACTCATCTGCCTAAACAAAATCTGAAACCTGAGAAAACTGTGTTAGTTCTCCTCTTTGTTCTCTTCTCAAGCTCTCCCTTCTTCCTTTTCTCCCCTCCTCCTTTACTCTGCTAGATATATTACTGTAACATGTCTGGTTGGTCTCTCTCTCTCTCTCTCTCTCTCTCTCTCTCTCTCTCTCTCTCTCTCTCTCTCTCTCTCTCTCTGTTACACCAAGGGAAACTATCAATCGTCATATTTTGCGTTTAATTAATCTCTTCTTACCAGGTCCCTTATAAAACTGATCACTTGTCATGTGTTGCAGGAAGGAGAGACGCTGGGTAAGGCTGAAGGGCACACCGGTCTTAGTCACTGGTGGAGATTCTTGTCCTCGTATCATCGTGGCTCCATTATAAGATTACGTGTGATTTAATTTGCAGGTGTGAATGTTTGCGTAGAATTACCTGAAAAGATGTGTTTGAAATGACGAAAAGTTGTGTTGTTTTAGGCTCCGTCTTTCTGTCTATGTCTGTCTGTCTGTGTGTCTTTCCTTCTTTGTTTGCTAGTGTGTTTGTTTTGTTTGTTTGTTTGTCTATCTGTGCGTTTCTGTATTTGGGTGTTTTTGTCTGTTTATTTGTGTATTTGTTTGTCTGTCTGTCTATCTATCTGTGCGTTTGGGTAATTGGGTGTTTGTGTCTGTGTATTGGTTTGTCTCTCTGTCTGTCTGTCTGTCTGTCTGTCTGTTTGTATGTATGTATGTATGCATGTATGGTCGTTTGTTCCTTCTTTATGTCTGTCTGTCTGTCTGTTCGTATGTATGTATGTATCGGTGTTTATCCGCCTTTACGTCTCTCTCTCTCTCTCTCTCTCTCTCTCTCTCTCTCTCTCTCTCTCTCTCTCTCTCTCTCTCTCTCTCTCTCTCTCTCTCTCGGGTTCTCAGTGTTCACAGTTCTATCATTTCCATTACACTTCAACACACTAAAGTTGCTCTCTTTCTTTATATCCACAGCATTTATCACCTTTTATCCTTATCCGCTGATTTTCGACACTTTCCACACTTTTCAGTCCGTTCGTTCATACTTACAGTTTTACAACTTTCACTTCTCTCACTTTCCAGTCTAGTTCAACCTGTACTTATTACATACCTCACCTAAGTTCTTTTTTTTTCTCCGCCAGCCTGTCCTTTTACAAACTGTAGTACGAGAGGCAGGGGCGAGTCAAGCTTATGCACCGTATGAGCAGCCAGGTAAGAGTAAAAATCTCCCCAGGTGTTAGTTTTACGAGAGAAAGAAAGCAAGAGAGAGAGAAAGAGGGAGAGACGCTTAAATGAGGAGAGGGAGGAAGAGCATAGGAAAAGATTGGTGTGATTCCTAAAATGAGAGGGAGAGTGAGACTTAAACCCACGCACTTTGAAGTAAGAGTCTTATGTACTGACGTGTTTAGGTGCGAGAGGGAGTCCCCATGAGAGGCAGTGTGTCAAGAGGTTTGCGTGCGATATTTCAAAGCCAAGAACACCTTTAAGCACAGTGCAATGGAGGGCCGTGTGTTTTTAAAGAGAAGAATCACGAGGAACCTTTTAATTAAGTACGTCAATGGTATTTTCGAAATCAATTTACTGGTAATGACACTTTTATTCGAGTATCAGGCGACCCTCCTAATAGTAATAATAATGATAAATCAACGTAAGCAAATGCACATATAAAAAAAAAATATTAAACATTTGATTCCACTTTATCATTAGAGTTATCTTTCAAAATCACATTCTAAAACTCCACAAGATCATTTTATTCAACTCACAAGCCACAACAGTCAAAGGGTTATGCGAGCTGATGCAGAGTCACGTGTTCCTGCGAGTAACGAGAGGTCTAAAAGTTCATCGGAAGGTAAATGTTACAAGGGAACGTTTTAGAACCAACTGAGACCCACAGCGATGAATGGTTAATGATCCCGTGAAGTTTTAAGAGAGTTTTCAAGAATGGATGAAACTTTTCTCTTTTGGGGGAGGATAAGAAACTGGTTAGGCGAGTTAAGTGCGAGGGCGTGACGGAAGGCAAGCAAGGGAGAATATCAGCAATGGGACACGCGAAATTTGACTGTTGAGATCAAATACAAAGGTGAGCGATTCCTGGCACATTTATACACGGACACTTGTTCTTTTTGTTACTCATGTACTGCCAACACTTCCTTGCCCCTCCTACGAATTACTGAAGGCAAGGGCAATGAAGGATGAATACTTGATATTAGTGTTACTCATGTACTGCCAACACTTCCTTGCCCCTCCTAGGAATTACTGAAGCCAAGAGTAATGAAGGATGAATACTTGATATATGATTAGATAAATTTATGGATGAGGATAGGTAGAAATAATTAGCTATGTTTCACGAAGGGAGCTCCAAGTGCAGGCCTGATAGCTTCATGTACTTTCCCTTATTGGCTTTTGAGAACCTCCGATTCCCGAGCTTTCAGTAAACTTCATTCGGCGGTGTCTTGCCTCCTTCCTCTGTTCCTGGTTCCTTGACATCTCCAAGCTGGCACCCCCTCAAAAAAAAAAAAAAAAAAAAAAAAAAAAAAAAAAAAAAGTGACGTAGTGCCCTTCAGAATGGATTTAGAGGAGGTTCAAATGTCACGGTGTCGCTGGGTGTGGCCGAGACTCCCGTGTTGCCGGGCTGGGGAACACTCAAGTATGCGTTTAAGTTCTGAGTGGTGCTTGTGGGCCTTGCGCAGCGACAACTATTTTCAAAAGTCAAACAGATGATTATTTGATTTCTCTGGCTTGTTTTTTTTTAGAGCTGATCAAGCAGAGTCCTTGTTAAATTATCACTCGAGTCACACAAACGCTCTTGAAAACCACACCAATTTCAACTGGAGCCAAATAAAAAGCAGTCGAAACAAAACATACAAACATTTAGCCCAGCCAGTACTGCAGACAATACCACACTTCCTCAAACACTCTATTGTTGGTCAGAATAAAACAAACTGATATCCTGTAGCAAAAGAAGAGCAGATGAGTCTTTTTAATACTTTAATCATGAAAAAAAAAAAAAATACAAAATCCATGAAATCCTTTGATGGCTTTAAATTATAATGAGTGATATGATATTGAGGCTCGTGTTCTTAGGCGCTTTGTTCTCTGATAAGGACAATCTTCAAAGACTACAGAGACGATTGGTAGTATTTCCATGGGTATTCCTCCTCTTAATGGTGCAGAAACATTGTTAAACTGTCACTAGAGTCATGAAAGAGCCTCTAAAAGCTTCCGGAGATTTCTACTACAGCTTGTTCAATGTAAGAGAGAAGGTGACTAAATGATTAGGAATACAGCCACCAGCTACAATAAAACGTAAGGGTAGGAGAGGCAACACAGTGACAGATGTAAAGATTTGTTCTAATGGACTCGCAAACACCACTTCATCACTTGCGTTACTGAGGTTGATAGTAATTTGCTTAGTTTCTATTAAGCATTAAAAAAAATAACGTTTGTAACACAGTGACATGTAAAGCTTTGTTGCACAGGACCCTCTTCATCTCTTGCCCTAATAAAGCTGAAGATAATTCGCTTAGTTTCTGTTAACATGAAAAAAATAACGTTTGTAACACAGTGACATGTAAAGCTTTGTTGCATGGGACCCTCTTCATCTCTTGCCCTAATAAAGCTGAAGATAATTCGCTTAGTTTCTGTTAACATGAAAAAAAATAACGTTTGTAACACAGTGACATGTAAAGCTTTGTTGCACGGGACTCACAAGCATCACATCATCACTTGAGTTGCTGAGGTTGATAATAATTTGCTTGGTTTCTGTTAAGCGTTAAAAAAAAAATAGTGTTTGTCTCTTGGCAACTGCAATAAAAGATTGATATGCATAAAGACCATCAAGCATTCACCATATTCATACGTGCATTATTACGTGGATAGGGCGATGTTAGTATTTATACGGCTAATATATTGTAATCCTCTTATAATGTATTTTCAAAATGATATCTATACTGAATTACGACTAATGACGCGCACTTTTTATATGGAACGAAAAAAAAATAATAATAAATAAATAAATAAAATAAATAAATAAATGAAATATGATTTTTTTTTTTTTTTCAGAATACTAAAAAAAGTAAAATTAATATGATAATCCCACACTCTTACAGGTGATGTTCCGATGTGTTTCTACCGTTAATGTATTGTAATCCTTTCATAATGTATTCTTAAAGTGATATTTACACTGAATCACGAATAATGATGTGCAATTTTTATACAAAACGACAAAATGAAAAAAAAAAGTTTTCCTCGGAACATCAAAAAAATATAAACTGAATTACGACAAATAGAAAAAAGAATAAATAGAACGAAAAAGTAGATAAAAACTAGAAAAAAATATGAGTTTTTCTAAGAATTGAAAAAAAAAAAAGAGTAAAACAGTAAAAGAGAATTATCCTACAAACCCACACGTGACATTCTGATGTGACCTCAATACTGGGTGTTAATGTGCCTCGCCTACACCAGTGAGCGCCTCCGTGGTGGTGAGTGTCCTCCCCTGCGCGACGGGGAACATTTAGTGAAACATTTCAAACGAGGGAGAAAATGCTTCATGTTTATTCATAAGTTGGTCAATAATTCCGGACACAATGTATTTGTTTATCGTTAAGGGAATCCCTCAATATATTCAACTTGTGTTATTGTTGTTGTTGTTGTTGTTGTTATCATTATGGCTGTTATTATCATGATACTACTAATACTACTACTATTACTACTACTGCTACTATTACTACTACTACTACTACTACTACTACTACTACTACTACTATCATAAAACATGTATCAGTATTATAATGTAATTTCTTATTGTTGTTGTTATCATTATGGCTGTTATAACAAATATCATTAAACTACTACTAATACTATTACTACTATTACTACTACTACTACTACTATCATAAAACATCTATCATTAATTTCCGGAGAAAAATCCACAACTAAGGAAACAAACAATAATAAATAAATAGAAGACAAACCAATAATAATAATAATAATAATAATAATAATAATAATAATAATAATAATAATAATAATAATAATAATAATAAAACCACATACCTACTTACACATTACATTACCCCGCCAATAGTCACGTTAAAACAACCAAAAATAAGAAACAAAACTTAAAATTCTATTAAGTATGTATTCGAGCTTGTCACTATATTTTTTTCTTTAATTTTCCACTCAAATTCTGACGGGAGTGTAGACGAGAGAACGCTTAAGACCACCATAGGAAAGTCACCCCTCTTGTCCCTCTCTATAAGTCACGTTTTCTTCGTCCCTTGCAGGAGGATTGAGGACAGCAGGAAAGGCAAGAGATTATAAACCTTACGGTGCTTTGAAATTGGGTTCAATATAGCTTATCGCGGTCTGCGGGTCGGCCAGGAGGGGGAGGAGAAAGAAGAGAGAGAGAGAGTTGGGAGGAGGTAAGGGAAGATGGAGAGAAGAGGAAGAAGAGAAGGGAGGAAAGAGAGTAAGAAGAGTATGAGAGGGTGCGGGGAACAAAGAGAGAGAGAGAGAGAGAGAGAGAGAGAGAGAGAGAGAGAGAGAGAGAGAGAGAGAGAGAGAGAGAGAGAGAGAGAGAGAGAGAGAGAGAGAGAGAGAGAGAGAGAGAGAGAGAGAGAGAGAGAGAGAGAGAGAGAGAGAGAGAGAGAGAGCAAACGACATAAACTAGAAGAGGGAAGAGAAGCAAGGGAAAGGAAAAGCCGGGGAGAGAAGAGGAAGAGGATGGAAGAGAAGAAAAAGGAGAGAGAGAGAGAGAGAGAGAGAGAGAGAGAGAGAGAGAGAGAGAGAGAGAGAGAGAGAGAGAGAGAGAGAGAGAGAGAGAGAGAGAGAGAGGATGAGAAAGGAGAGAAAAAAAGGAAAGCTGATGGAATGAGGAAAGATAGATAGATAGATAGATAGAGAGAGAGAGAGAGAGAGAGAGAGAGAGAGAGAGAGAGAGAGAGAGAGAGAGAGAGAGAGAGAGAGAGAGAGAGTGGGAGGGGGGTGTTGGACGTGTTGTTCAATCGATTACCACCAACACGTGGCTGTACAACTAAGATGCTTTGACGAACCAGAACAAGCGATGTACACCAAATCACAACCTCTCTCTCTCTCTCTCTCTCTCTCTCTCTCTCTCTCTCTCTCTCTCTCTCTCTCTCTCTCTCAGCAGTCCGTACCCTTCCTTCCTCTCCTCAGTCTGTTTCTCTTCTCAAACCCCATCCCTTCTTCCTCTTCCTTTCTCTTCCTCTCCCGTCCCTTCTCTTCTTCACTCTCATGTCACCACTCTCTCCTTTCCGTCAGGGCCTCTTAGTTTTCGCCGTCTGCTCTCTCTCTCTCTCTCTCTCTCTCTCTCTCTCTCTCTCTCTCTCTCTCTCTCTCTCTCTCTCTCTCTCTCTCTCTCTCTCTCTGTTGCTACGGAAAGACCCCCCCCTCACAGTTACACCACTGTAGCAGCTTCTGTAAAGACAAGTCCTGGTTAGGTCTGTGAATATCTAATGTTAAGCCTTTCTCTGGTATTGGCTTGCACGCGTTTCCTTCATTATCATATGGTATTGTTCCGTCAGCGTGTGTCGTTAGAGAGGTAATCCGCGTCTCGTAAAACCTGCGTTGTATTAGCGTTTGTTTCTTTCCTGCGTAAGGTAAAAGTAAAAGAAATGTAAAGGAATATTTATGTTGTAATTATATTTATGGTGTTTTGTATTGTAGTTATTAGCGTCAGTGTTTAAAACTTGTGTTGTATTGCTGTTTTTGTTCTTGCGTAGTGTAATGAAAAGAATAAGAAGTAAAGGTAAAACTCGCACTGCAAATATAAAGTGTTTGTGTACTTATTAGTCAGTGTTCAGAGACACTTCTTCTTTTTTATTGGAATCTCCTTACTCGACTACTGGCAGTCTTGCGAAACTAAGCCTTTCATTTACTCTGGTTCTTATTCCATCCAGCTAACTAGTGCAAGAGTTAACCAGTACCTTCACTCTTTCATTTCTTTCAATTGTAACTTCTGGAATGCTGCCTGATTTTTTTTATATTTATGTTTCAGTTATTTCTTATCTATTATTTCACTATTATTATTATTTTTTTTATGAGACACCTCCGGAACTAACCTGGCCAGCTCAACAAACACCATTTTCATTCACGAGGAGGAGCGGGAATTTAAAGACGTTTCATAAGTTTCTCGTAGTTCTTAACCAGCTTATTTTACACGTATGGGGAAGAAAAGAAAAGTGGCTTCTTGCATTCAGCGTGTTGTGTGTGAGCGCCTCGACCATAAAGCAGATCCGTATTCAGAAACGCCTCGCTCTCTCACCACGACTATTTTCAGGGTTCTCTAGAGTGTTGCCTTCGTTATTAATGTATAAATCTAGTTAATTTGCCACCGGAAACCATCAAAACACTTAAAAATCAGTGTAATTTTAACTAGAGCCTTTGGAAAGTAGTGGAGATGCGGACAGAAATGTTTCAAAATATAGTGCGGTGTCTGGTGAGTGTTCCCTTACGGCTGCTCACCTCACGAGTCCCACCAAGTTCACTAATTCCTCAAAACCCGAGACAAGCAGGAACGTAGATGACACTCAATTCTGAAACACCTCCACTACATTAAAAAATCTCTAGTTGAAGTTACGCTGTTTTTTAAGTGCGTTATTTTTTTTTTTTTTTTTTTTGTGGTTTTATTGACTAACTTTTTTTTTTTACGTTATTAATAGAAGGAACATGCTTGAGAACCTGTATTTATGGTTCTATTGACAGACTAACAAGATTTCTACATTATTAACAAGAGAAATACACTTGGGAAACCGTTTTTTATGGTTCTATTGACAGATTAACAAGATTTCTAGCATTATTAACAGGAGAAACACACTTGAGAACCTGGCTGATCATCTCTATGGCCTTTGAAAATAGTCGTGGTGAGAGAGCAAGGTTTAGTGATATGCTAGTCCTCCCTTGTCGACATTCTCTATGACTGATCCACACCCAGCAGTATCTTCCGAACGTTTGCTTCTACCCCAGCGTTGCGTCACATTACGTAGCGCCGCTGCTGCTCTCCCCCTAATACTGGCCCACGGTTACCATGCAGCTCTTCCTGATAAAATGATTTAAAGTACAAAAAAACCTAATGTCACCAAAATTAACACTTACTGCACATTCTCCACCTCCCAACATTACTTTTTTTTTTTTCAATAGCAAGGGTTAATAAAGTAAGCCTCTAATTCCCCAGTGCTAATCAGTACAAAAAAGAATCTCTTCGTTGAACCTTTCGCCTTCCTACAAAATGGCTGGCCAGGGGAGGAGATCAGTCATTATTTTCCGTGTTCGTTTCGTCTCATTTTGTAACGTGAATGTAAGCACGGCGATATTTATGAGACGTGAGTGATGGTTGCTGAACTTATGAAGGCTGACGAGGATGCTGATGACTGTGATAATATAGCCAGGGACTGCATAGAGACGTGCATTTCTAGCCCCAGTCGTGTCACCTTGTACACAGTTTCATTATACCCTGCTTTGTGTGTCCTTCCCCTCCGCCCTGAGTTACAATAATAATGATGATAAAATGTACAGATACACGTATTCAGTCTGACAACAAGGTGTCTATTCATGTATATAAACTACCGCACTGTAATGCAAACTAACGACTGTGGAGGTCATTACAAGACTACACCGCTTAGCACCACCACACACCACAGCGACCATCACACCCACCACCACCACCACCACCACATTTGAGAACCAGTACGGGATAAGTCTAAGCCCGTACTATGAAAAGCTTTGCATACTCTCTCGCCACTATTCTCAAGGTCCACAGAGATAGTTAGCCGGGTTCTCATGTGATTTCCTGTTGCTAATGTAGAATTCTTGTTAATTTGTCACTAGATCAGTAAAAACACCCTTAAAAATTCGTGTAACTCCAACTAGAGCCTTTTGAAAGTATTTTAGGAGCAGAGAAGTGTCTAATGTGAGCCTTAACAGAACCCAGCAGAGCGCACCAGCACCTCACACCCGTAGTAAACCTGGTCTCAGTCGCCGTAACATGTAGCAACACGAAGACATGAACACAAAAATAACACGAATAAATGAGGTAAATGGTATGAAAACAATATGAAGCAACAACACACGTATTCTTTTATAATCAGAGGTAGTCTTGCAGTTCAAACGTATGTGGATCTCTCGCTTACGTCATTTACGTCGGCTACTCCTGGTGCTGCTGTCTTGCCATCACACTGCGCAGTTGCTCATGTAACGCTGGCTAGATTATCACAACTAAGACCTGAGTCCTCAACTTCCGAATCTTATCACCAGTGCCTTCAAGGGACAGGTGATAAGCAAGATTCTCCAGGCCGTTACCCACACTGCTGATGCACGATCCTTGTTTAAGTATCACTACATTAACGAAATTTGTTAGGACGTGACTATTTTTTTTTTCTCAGAACATGATCCTTATGAAAGTACATCACTTACGGCAACGTAGACACTATTATTGGCAAGATCACTGTTTTATGCAGGATTACCACCAGAACACACCAGCACCGCCACCGCTTCACAGAAATGCTCCCGCAACTTGCACCACGGAGAGAGCGCGTGGGCGTGTTTAAGATAGACGGCAACGAACGTTTGGTGTCTACGTGGCCATGGACATGTGGGGAATGTTCATGCCTGCGAGTCTTAAACTTCTTATTTCTAATTTTTTCTCTTCCTCAAAGTGCTAAAATTCTACGGCAAAGCAACCTGTGATATAATTTCCACACGTCGGGATCAAGAGGTGCCTTTCAATAGCGGAGATTCATAGCCTAACAGGAAATGCCATCCCCTCCGGAAACAGCCTCCCTTGCTTGCCCCTCGCGGTTCCTCTGCCACTCCTGTTTTCTTTCACGAGCTTCACCAACGCCTCTCCTGTCTCGTGATGCAAGAATGTCATGTCCAGATGTACTACAATAATTCCACGAAAGGAAGAATGCAAAATAGTGCGAGCTGGTAACATCTCTAGCTTTGAGGTCACGTGTGGGAGCGGTAAACGCCAGAGCGACGCGGGACGGGAGGTGTGGGGAGAGAGGAAGGGAGCCAAACGTTTAGCTCTCATAGTGCAATCGGGGAGCGAAACTGTGAGGGCGCCTAGGAGACAGAGAGAATGAGACAGACGGACAGACGGACAGAAGAATGGAGAGAGAGAGAGAGAGAGAGAGAGAGAGAGAGAGAGAGAGAGAGAGAGAGAGAGAGAGAGAGAGAGAGAGAGAGAGAGAGAGAGAGAGAGAGAGAGAGAGAGAGAGAGAGAGAGAGAGAGAGAGATTAAACACAAAAACAAAGCAAATAGAAAAAAATAACAAAAGCACCATCAAAGAATACAAAACTAAAAGAAAAATAATAAAAAAAATAGATAAAACAGAAGGAGGAGGAGGAGAAAGAGAAGGGAGGAGAGGTTAAGGAAGGATTCAAAAGCTTTAAACTTAAGGTGATGAAGGTTTTAAGGTTCGAGAAAAGAAGTTTGATCCCTTTTGAGGTTGAAGGGGTTGTGGGGGGAGGGCTGGCAGGCTCAGGTGAGGATCCAGCGAGACGAGTCAGGTTGGAGGAGAGAGAGTGAAGGGAGAGAGAGAGAGAGAGAGAGAGAGAAAGGGAGGGAGGGGAAGGAAAAGTAGAGGGAGAACAACAAAGGAAGCTGCTAAAAAAGGAGAAACAATACCAATGAAAGGAGGGAAAATTAGATAGTGGGAAAAGGGAGAGGAACAAGGAGGAGGAGTAAATAGAGAAACATGCAGGAAAAACAATAAAGGAAGAAATATCAGTAAAATCATTAACCCAAATTACGTATCAACATTATATTTCATTTAGTGCACGGCGTCTGGAGAAAGATGGTCCCAGCCAAAGTGTGTGGAAGCCCCGTGTTGCCCGCCAGGTGAGTGACTGTCACGTACTGCTCGGATGCTTTCTTCACCTGCATTTGTTGCGTCAAACTCCGACCACTGACAGATAAATGCCTAAGTATGATGCCAACTAAGCTGGATAGAACAAGAAATAATGAGTTCAAGCTTATAAAAGAGATATGAAGAAATTGGTTCTCAAATAGGTAGGTGAATGGAATGGACTCAGTAGTCAAGTTGTTGGTGCTGATTCATTAGGGAGGATTAGACAAATTTATGGATGGAGGTGATAGGTGGAAACAGGTAGGCATGTTTCATACAGGCACTGCCACTTGTGGGCCTGATGGCTTCTTGCAGCCTCCCTTATTTTCTTATGTTCTAAAAAAAAAAAAAAAAAAAAAAATCATTATTAAAAAAACAAATAATGAAAAAAAGATTCACAAAAGTAATGTAGATGCACATATACACTACAGTACGAACCCAATCAGTGACACAGAAATACGTAATGCAGAGAACAAGCAAACGACTCAGAGAAAGCCATCGTTACTAAAACAATAAGAAATAAACGGACAAAAAAGTACAGTAGATTAAGCCTTTCACTACGATATGAGACAATTAGCAGCAACAGAAGAAATACATGGTCTTTATAAACATTTACAAGAAAGTTAGCGATGAAAAAGAATAATATTTAAAACTTTTACCCTGTTTAAAGATTAGCTGTGGTTTTCGAACAAGTAAAGATGTCTCAGTGTGATAAGTAACTAAGTAAAGGTGTACCAAATAGCAGTCAGCGGGTTAAATAAACAAAACACGCCAGAGTACGAACAACTACCATGAATTACGATAAAAAGGGAAGATAAAAAAAGAGAGGAAAAACGTCACAAAATCAAGGACATCAGGAAAAGAAAAAGTATCACCAAGGTTAAAAAAGAAAAAAAAATATGCTAAAGAAACGCGACAAGAAAGAAGCAGAAAGAAAACGGAAGGAGAAGGACGTGCAGACGGCGACACGAGACCCACTCCACTCACGCCGCGCAAGCCAAGGTCGTCTAGCCACCTTCGTCTGCCTGAAGGAAGCCACAACCAAGCGTACCAAAACACACACACACACACACACACACACACACACACACACACACACACACACACACACACACACACACACACACACAATAACAATAACAACAATAATAATAATAATAATAATAATAATAATAATAATAATAATAATAATAATAATAATAATAATAATAATAATAATAACAATAATACAAAGAAGAACAAGAACAAGAACAAGACGAACAAGATCAAGAAGAAGAAATGAATAAACAATAAAATAAGCTAAAATAGAACAAATAACATAATAAATTAAAATACCTAAAAAAAAAGAAAAGAAAAAATAAACAAATACAAAAATAAACAAATAAACTAAAACCAATAAAACAATTCAAAAATTTTAAAGTTAATTCAGTTATAAATTTCAAAGTCTTTTCCTTCACGGCATTCTTCTTTATACATAGTTAGGGAAAAAGTAAAAAAAAAAAAAAAAATTAAGGTTCTATTTTAACATGCAGAATACATGCAGTAAAAAAAAAAATTAAGGTTCTATTTTAACATGCAGAATACTTTTGAAGCCAGAGTTAGCAATATGTACTACTGAGAAGGCGAAAGGAGAAAAAGCCAACCATTTCACTGCGATACGAAACAATGTACAGCACCAGAAGCAATGCATGAAATATTTATAAGCATCAAAAATAAATTACGCGATGAAAAGAACAGATTTAGCAATTCCTACGCAGTTTAAAGATTGGAGGTGGCTGTAGAACAAGTAAAGATGTCTCACAGTGATTTGTAATTAGGGAAAGATGTACCAGAAAACAGTCGAAGGGTTAAAATGTTAAAGTGAGAGAAAGAAAAAAAATCAAAATAGACAGAGAGTGAACGCCGCCAGTTACTCCACTGCCGGTCCTAACTGTACAAGCAAAGCACAGCACACAAAACTAACAGCCATTGACTCACTTAGCACAGTAGAAAGAACAGATAAATCAGTACTAATTTTCGCGTTGCTTATTTACTTACAACTTTCTCACCGCACTTATAAATTCCAGGTGAGTTACTTTCCACTGTAGACAACCAAGTAACCGAGTCTTTACCGGGAATAAGGGGAAGAGGCCCATCCATTCTTTCCCCTTCCTTCTTCCCTCCTCGCCAACAGGGAAAAGAAGGGAAGGGGAAGGGACGGGAATGAAGGAGAGGAGAGGGGAAGGAGTGGATTAAGAGAGAGAGAGAGAGAGAGAGAGAGAGAGAGAGAGAGAGAGAGAGAGAGAGAGAGAGAGAGAGAGAGAGAGAGAGAGAGAGAGAGAGAGAGAGAGAGAGAGAATGGAATGGGGAAAGAGAACAGATGGAAATGGTGTAGAGGCGGAATAGTGGATTAAGAGAGAGAGAGAGAGAGAGAGAGAGAGAGAGAGAGAGAGAGAGAGAGAGAGAGAGAGAGAGAGAGAGAGAGAGAGAGAGAGAGAGAGAGAGAGAGAGGAGGCGAGGAGAGAGAGTAAAGGAAACACCTAACCTCTCTTCCTCCTTCTTCTTCTTCTCCTCCTCCTCCTCCTCCTCCTCCTCCTCCTCCTCCTCCTCCTCCTCCTCCTCCTAACCCTCAACCGTCACCAGTAATCCCTCACCGTCACCACCGCGACCCCCACCTTGACACCATCATTTGTAAACACCGCTCTGGGAGACGCACGAAGACTCAGAACTACAAGAATGAGGAAACTGAAGAGATAAAGAATGAAGGAGTGGAAGGATTAGTGAAGGAATGAAGGGACGGATAGAGAGAAGGAATGGCGAAGGATTGGAAGGAAGGAGAGACAGAGAAGTTAGAATCAGGATGAATAAAGGAAGATAGAGATAAGGATGAAGAAATGGAAGGCAGGGTGAGGGGACTGAGGATAAAGGTTAGTTAAAGAGAGAGAAGAATGAGGAGAGACGCAAAGAAGGAAGAATGAAACGAAGGAATCGATAAAAGGAGGAGGAGGTGGAGAGAAACAAGAATGAGAGAGGGATGGGAAGAAAGGCAAGCGTGAAGGAAGGATAAAAATGAAGGATGGGGTGAAAAGGAGAGAAAAAGGAGAGATGGAGAGAAAGATGCACAGTGAAGAGATACAGAAGAAATAAGAAAGATGAAGGATGGGAATGGAAAGAAAATGGAGAGACGCAAGGAGGAAAGAAGAATAAGAGAAGTAATGAAGAAAAACAGAAAAAAAATAAGGAGAAAAACATGAGGGAGGTGAACAAAAGGAAGAGATGGAGAGACGGAAGAAAGAAAAAGATTAAGTGAACATAATAAAAGGAGAGATAAACAAATAAAGAAAAAAATAATAGATTGAACAAAATGAAAAGGAGACAGACAAAGAGAGAAAGAGAGAGAGAGAGACGAAGAGAAAGAATCAAAGAAA
>NC_087185.1:16054163-16081663 GCF_035594125.1 Scylla paramamosain
TGTGATGTAATGGAGTTGGATTATAATGAAACCAAAATATGTGCTGTCAGACGGAGATGAAGGGGGAACGGGAGGGAGGGAGATGAAGGGAGGGAAGGGAGAGAAAGGAGGGAGGGAGGGAGGGGTGAGAGGGGAAGGGGGAGAGGGACAGGGAGGGAAACAGAGGGACACAAGTGAAGAGAGTGATAGAAAGAGGACAGATGATGTTAATGAGAGCGGAGAATTGAGACTAAATAGAGGAGGAGGAAGAGGAGGAGGAGGAGGAGGAGGAGGAGGAGGAGGAGGAGGAGGAGGAGGAGGACCTGGTTACGCAGCAAAAGAAATTGATTTTAAAGTGAAATCTGAGGCGAATTTCAATGTACATCAATTAGAAGCAAAATAAATAAATGCTTGGGAGAGAGAGAGAGAGAGAGAGAGAGAGAGAGAGAGAGAGAGAGAGAGAGAGAGAGAGAGAGAGAGAGAGAGAGAGAGAGAGAGAGAGAGAAAGTGGTGCAATATCATGAACATAATTCTCTCTCTCTCTCTCTCTCTCTCTCTCTCTCTCTCTCTCTCTCTCTCTCTCTCTCTCTCTCTCTCTCTCTCTCTAACCCTGCAGCACGTAACGGGGTCTCCTTCACCACACATCTCTCCATCTCACACACACACACACACACACACACACACACACACACACACACACACACTTGCATTAGCTGTACAAGATAGGCTTCCCTCTCACGACATTTCTCTTCTCACCACAAATTATTCCTTGTGACAATAATCCACCTTTTTATTTCCAGCAAACTATCTCGCTGCAAAGTTCAAATGTATTTCTGCTTTAACCCTTCCACAGGTCACTCACTAACGTGCAAAAGTGTGAAAAAAAAGTTTGCAAGAACAGAAAGAGAGAGAGAAACAAAAGAATACTAAGTTAATTTTGTTTCTTTGAGGCGAGGGAACCATTTAAGACAAGTACAAAAATAAGAGCCGACAAATTTACAGATAATCATATGAAAAAATCGTCTGTCAGTGAAATAGTTAACGCCTCACTAAATTTTATAATCCCAGCTTTAATTTCTCATATTCTGAAACACTTTAGGATTCTGAAAGGCCACTTATGCTTCTTTTTCCATGTAAGATGAGTCCAGCCAAGGCCAACACAAATTAAGAAGGAAAAAAGGTCCACTAAGGCGCCATTCCTTACAGAGAAGTAAAAGAGAAAAAAGAGAAAAGAAAAACATAATAAAAAAATGAAGGATGTGATAAGTCTGTCTCAAAGATGCTTCCTCTCGCTCACGATGCGGACTACTAGGTAAACTATCAAGAGAATCATGAAAAGCACCCTTGATGACAACAATCTTCACCAGACCCTGTTAAAAGTTGAGATCCCGAACGTTTTTAAGACTAAAGACCTTCACTTTAATGGGTGTAAAATTGCTGAGTTTTTCCTGCTATTCAATCTCATTATCAGTGTCTACTCAGCATTCTGACTATTTTTTGTGGATGTGTTTGTTCTCCATGTCACTAGTCGTCTTCTTGTCAAGTTCTGTTTCTATCCGTTGAGTGTTTGGTGTCCCTTGTTCACTGGTGACCTCATGCTCTCTCTCATCTCGTAATCCAGTTGTCTTTGTGAGTGTAATTCTTGTTCTTTTCTTTGCGAAATCGCTGCTCTTTTCCATCCATTCCTCTCACATTCACACGCACAGACACTTCTTCCTTTGTCTCGCTTCCTTCCTCCCGCGCCTCGGCCTCGTCCCCGCCAGAAGCAAGTGTCCGTTAGCCGGCAGGATGCAGTTAGGGGATGACGACCCTCACACATCGCGCGGCATCGAAGGCGAAAAAATGCAAGAGGAGCCTCGCCCTGCGGTGCACCACACGACAACGCACCTGGCGGCCGTGGGAACGCAGGACGGAAGGGAAGGAATGGAGTGAGGAAGGAAGGGAGGAAGGAAGCGCCTCACACGGCTATCCACTCTCTTCCTCATACCGAGACAATTACAGCCTGGTCCTCGAGCGCTCACTTCCCCCTCGAGTGTGTCCTCAGGGCGAGACGGAGATTCTAGTTAACACTCCGAGCGTCGTTACTCGTTAGGTTTTTCTCCTTTTGGATTACAGACCTCGCTGGGATGGACGCCCTTGCCTCTTAACCGCATAACTCCTCTCTGGGGCTCCCTCCTTTACCTCTAAGGGTGTAGGGAAAGTCTCTGAGGGCGTCCACGGTTCCTGGTCTCGCTAAGGGTCTCCTCACCTGCCTCAGTCGCCACATGTAAACAAGAGTCCTTCTGAAGCAGCGGCCGCCCAAATCTCAATGTGGGAATGAGTGAGCTTTGTTCCGCGGAGAGAGAGGGAGAGGGAGGGTCGCTGAGGGTTCTTTGATGCGGGAGGAGGAGGAGGAGGAGGAGGAGGAGGAAGAGGAGGAGGAGGAGGAGGAGGAGGAGGAGGAGGAGAAATGAGGGAAAACTAACGCAAAGGAGAAGAATGACAGAATCAGATGACGAAACAAGGGGAACGAAACAAGACGCAAAGACTGACGCAAGGAAAAATAAATAAATAAAAGCCAAACACAGGACGACTCGAAGTTACAGGAAAAGCAAATTACCCAAAAACGAAACACTAATGAAATAAAAGGAGGAACAAACGAGGGATAAGGAAAGGGAGACACACAGACAGACAGACAGACAGACGCACACGCAAAAAGAAGGGAGACAGAATATTGAGGGAGGGAGCGAGGGAGGGAGAAGGGGTGAGGATGTTAAACAAAGAACTAGGGAGGGGGGTGATAAAGAGATGAATGGGGAGCAGTAAGAGGAATAAAATTCTAAGGGTAGAGGGGAGAGAGGAGGCGGTGAGAGGGTGGGAAAGGGAGAGGAAAGGGAGGAGAAAGGGAGGGGAGAGAATGGGGAGATATGGAGGGGAGACAGAGACAGAGAGAGAGAGAGAGAGAGAGAGAGAGAGAGAGAGAGAGAGAGAGAGAGAGAGAGAGAGAGAGAGAGAGAGAGAGAGAGAGAGAGAGAGAGAGGCCACGCCATTCTGTTAGGTGATGAGAAATAATTGATAAAAATGGAGACACGAAAAAATTTAATAAAGTAAGGTAGAATGACACCATTGATTTGACAGTGAGTGAACTTCTCCTCCTCCTCCTTCTCCTCCTCCTCCTCTTCCTCCTCCTCCTCCTAATTAGGATCAAAGCGGAGACCATCACCATCATCACTCTGTTTGTGTAGTGAGGGAGAGGAACTTAATAATCGTTCTCCACAAGGCCTCACTATCCTCCTCCTCCTCCTCCTCCTCCTTGTCTTCCTCTTTTTCCCTTTCTTCTTCTCCTCCTCTTTCTTCCTTTCCTCGTCCGCTTTCTTCTCGTCCTCCTTTTCCTCTTCTTCTCTTTCCTCTTTCTTCCCTTCTTTGTCCTCTTCCTCTTTCTCTTCTTTCTTCTCCTCCCCTAGTCCTCTTCCTATCTCTCCTCTTTCTTCTCGTCCTCCTTGTCCTCTTCCTCTTCCTCCCCTTTCTTCTCCTCCCCCTTGTCCTCTTCCTTTTCCTCTTCTTTGTATTGTCGTTGTCCTCTTCTTTGTAATGTTGTTGTACTCTTTCTCTTCTTTTCTGTACTATTGCTGTCTTCTTCTTCCTCTTCTTTGTACTGTCCTCGTCCTCTTCCTACTGTTTTGTTCGTCCTCTTCTTCCTCTTCCCACGGTCACTGGCCTCGAAACACGAAACACAACACACAACACGGCAGATCTTGAAGAAAACCCTAGTGTTACTGTGACAACTTGAGACTAAATTCTGAAAGACTTCTTTACGCACTTCGATCACTTTCAAAAGCGCCTAATTGAAGTTACGCGAACTCTTAAGGGTGTTTTCATGATTCTAGAGGCAGGTTAACAAGATTTTCTCGTTACCAAAGGGAGAAACACTCTTGAGAACCCGGGAAATTATCACTGTGGCCTTTGAGGATAGTCGTGGTGAGAGAGCAAAGCGAAGTTACAATGATCTTTAAGGGTATTCATGATTCTAGAGACAGATTAACAATATTTTCACATTATTAATAGGAGAAACACTCTTGGGAACCCGGCAAATTTTCACTGTGGCCTTTGAGAACAGTCGTGGTGAGAGAGCAAAGTGTTTCTAAATTCGGGCCTAACAATCAGACATACTTGGAGTGAACCTACCTCGGATACGCGCCGTGGCTCTGACTCACCACCCATAAGAACACTGCATTACTGGGGAGGAAGGGCGCGGCGGATCAAATTATGGACTGTGCCTAAGGATGTGAGGCTGCGACTGAACCTCGAGTCTCTGCTTCCTAAATAAGTTAATGTTACGTGGAGGTATTACACAGGTATCGCAGATTTTGAACGTAGCTGATTTTTCTTTATGATTTTTTTTCTTAGCTTAAAGGCAACAGTGAATAACAGTGAGACGAATATGGCAAAGCAATGTTGGTTCTTAATTTCTAGCCTCTATTTCTTTTTGAAGTGAATGAATGTTACTTTTAAGTTTTCAGTGGATTTTGTATTGTTGCCTGAACTTGAGGCAAACACGGCAATGCTGAACTGAACAGCGGCACGGCGAGCACAGCGATGCAAGACTGAAACTTTGACCTCAACTTCCTACACGAAAAAAGTTAACACAGGTTTATTAAGACTTCAGTGAATTTGGCATTATTTTCTACTCGAATTCACAAAACAACGATAACAACAACAACAACAACAACAACAACAACAATAAAAATAAAGGTAAGACGTATATAGCGATGCATGGCTGGAACTTAACCTTATATTTCTATTTTATGAAGAAGAAACTATTACGTGAAGAGACTGCACGGGTTACTAAGATTGCCAATGAATTTATCATAATCTTGTCGGGCTGAAGCAAATCCACTCCCACTAAACAAGCGTGTGAGGAGCAAAGAGACGCGACTTAACGAGGATGTTGGACGGTTTCTCTTCGATCTGCGTCGCCGTGCACCGGATGAAGGTTTGCGGGAACCGTTGAGTGCAAACCGGATCGATTAATCTGAGTCACTTGGCTATAGACCGTGGAGCCGCGTGACGCAACCCATCGCTCATTTGCGGGAGGAAAGCGTCACCCAGCTGCATTTTTTTTTTTTTTATCAACTACTCTTTACTCCTTTGATTGGTAATGCCAGAATGAGTCTCACTGCTTCATTTGAGTATCGCAAGATGATTTAATTGAGGAAATATAAGACAAAAGGCATGAAAAGGTTTGAATTCATTTATAAACTTGCTATCAGCGGTATCTTTTGAAATCATTCTATAAATCTAACTCGTATTGCTTGATTTTAGTCACCTAAGAACGATTTAATTGAGGAAATATAAGACACAAGACATGGGAAGGTTTGGACTTCTCGATACATTTATTCCCAGCGGTATCTTTTGAAATCAAACAGTAAATCTGACTCATATAACTTAATTTCCGTTACCCAAGATCATTTAATTGAGGAAACATAAGACAAAAGGCATAGAACTTTCGAACTGTTTGATATATTTACTGCCAGTCGTATCTTTTGAAATCATAGTATAAACTTTCACCACAGCATTTCATTGACCTTGTGGAGACGCAGCAGCAATCACAGCAGCCAAAGGTCAACAGCCAAGATTTGAGGATGAAGCAGAAATCCTTTAGTGTCTTGCGAGAGGAAACACGGGTGGAGCTGAGGCAAAGGGAATAAAGTACTTGTGTTGCATCCCGTGTTTCCTCTCCCCGCCACATTCCTCTCCCTCGTCTTGCACAAGTGGAGTGGTGGAGCAAGACTGGGATTTCTTAACTTTGTAGCTTGTGTGTTTAATTACTTGGTGCTTTTAGGGTGCAGTACATCTCACTAAATGTGCGGTTATAAAATATGCTTGCTGGATAATTAACCCCTTCAGTGTAATAGGCAATAATTTACAATACTAAAAAAAATGTATGGAAAGTTTATGAGCTTCTACTTACAACCCATTCCTCCACACAACTCCACTTCTGATTTACGATGTTTACTCCAAATCTCTTCCTCTGTTACTCCTTCTCCACACCACTCCACTTTTTCCTTACCATGTTTATTCCATCATCTCTTCCACTTCTCCTCCTCCTCCTCTTCCTTCACTGTCAACACATTCCTCCACACCACTCCACTCCTTCCTTACGATATTTACTCCACCATCTCTTCTTCTCATCCACATCTTCAGTCTCTTTCACCATCTTAACCTTCCCCTCCTCCACTCTCTTCCACATCAGTTTCCACTACCATAACCTCTTCTTCCTTACGGTATTTACTCCACCACCTCTTCTTCTTCTTCTCTTCCACATCGTCAGTCTCTTGCACCATCACCACAACCTCCACCTCCTCCTCCTGAATCTCTTCGTCGTCCTTTACCTCTATCACAACCTCCTCTTCCTCCTCTTCCTCCTCCTCCTCCTACATAAAGCGCCGCTCCTCCCTCGATCATTCCCACCAATAACCTAACACAAGCAGAGAGCCTTAGCAGTCGTGGCGGTAATTGGCTCAATCTTGTGCACGGCGGGGGAGGTGCGCCAAGTAGGGGTGTGTGTGTGTGTGTGTGTGTGTGTGTGTGTGTGTGTGTGTGTGTGTGTGTGTGTGTGTGTGTGTGTGTGTGTGTGTGTGTGTGTGTGTGTGTGTGTGTGTGTGTGTGTGTGTGTGTGTGCAGCAGGAAAATAAATTAGACGGTAAAGAAATAACAGAAAATAATGGAGGAAAAAAAAGTAAGAAAAAAATGAAAAAAAATGATGTTGCAGGTAAGTTTGAACGTTTTATTTATTTATTTATTTATTTATTTATTTATTTTTGAGTGGGGGAAACAGGGAAGTAGAACAAAGAAAATGAGAAAGCGTTGAGAAAACCAAAGAAAATGATGTAACAAGAAAAAAAGAAAGAAAAAGAAACGAGAAAAAACAAAGAAACAAGAAAATGGTAAAAAAAAACAAGAAAATAGCAAGAAGAGTAAAAAGTAAGAAAAGTAAGAAAAAGCAAGAAAAAGCAAGAAAAGAACAAGAAAAACAAGAAAAAGCATAAAAAAGCATAAAAAAAGAAAACTTAAAACAAAACAAAAGAAAGAAAAAAAAGAAAAAGAAAATTAACATAAAAAAACAAGTAAAAAATCAAGAAAGCGACAGAAAAACAAGGAAAAAAGAAAAAAATAATGAAAATAATGAAACAAATGAGAAATAGAAAAAAAACAAATAAAAAAAGCAATAAAAGACAAAGAAAAACGCAAAAAATAGGTAAAAAAAACATACATAGACAACAACAATAATAATAATAATAATAATAATAATAATAATAATAATAATAATAACAATAATAACAATAACAACAGACACACATCACGAAAACAAAGAAAGATGAATAGTAAAGATAATGATAACCACTGCAACAGATAATGAAGACACACATAGATACAGATGCATGATAATGATGATGACAGTAACACCTGATGATGATGGTGATGATAATGGCGATGATGGTGATAATAAAGATAATGACAGGAGACAAGTAAGATTACCCCCGATTTATTAGGTGAGGGGAGGAGGATGAAGGGAGGAGGAGAAGAGGGGAGGAGAGAGTAAATCTGTGAGAGTGAGGGGAAAACAAGTAAGGGGGTGATGGGTGGTAGGAAAAGGAGAGGGGAAGGAAGGGGAGGTAAATGGGGGGAGGAGAGGGGAGCAAGTGGAAGGTAAAGAGGAAACAGGTGGGGGAGAGAGGCAAATTAGAGGTGTAGTGGCGGAGGAGGGGAAAGGGAAAGAGAGGAAGCAAAGGGTGAGGGGAGGAGAGGGGAAATAAGTGAGTGAGAGGAGGTGAGGGAGGATACGTGGGAGAAATAAAGGGAGATTTAAGGGGAAAGGGGGAGAAAAGAGGAAATAAAGGAAGAAAAGAAAAGATAAAGTGAAAATAAGGAAGAAAAACTAGAGATAGGAAAGGATAAGGAAGAGGGTGAAAAGAGAAAGAGAAAGAGAGGAGGGAAAGTGAGGGAAGACGGGAAGAAAAGGAGGAAGAAAAGGAAAGATAAGAAAAGGAAAACAAGAAAGAAGAGAGAGAGAGAGAGAGAGAGAGAGAGAGAGAGAGAGAGAGAGAGAGAGAGAGAGAGAGAGAGAGAGAGGAGACAAGTGAGGGGTGCATAAGTCAGGTGAGGACGAGGCTCACTGTATTGATCCGAGCTTCTCGTCTACATATTTACATGATGTAACTTACAAACCCGAACTTCCTTTGAGGCCACACCACCCGTCTGTCCTGTGGAGGAGGAGGAGGAGGAGGAGGAGGAGGAGGAGGAGGAGGAGGAGGAGGAGGAGGAGGGGAGATGAAAAGGAGGAAGAGGAGGAGGGTAAGTAGGATTAGGGTGCAGAGAAAGATCAGAAGATGTGAAGGATGACGAAGAGGAGGAGGAGGAGGAGGAGGAGGAGGAGGACAGGGAGAGAGAGAACGACACCGAAGACGGGAGGAGGTATAAAAAGACCTACAAGGAGGAGGAGGAGGAGAAGGAGGAGGAGGAGGAGGAGGAGGAGGAGGAGAAGGAGGAGGAGGAGGAGGAGGAGGAGGAGGAGGAGGAGGAGGAGGAGGAGGAGGCCCATGTGTCTCACTATTTGATCCTAAACTTAAGGGAAAGTTGGGTAAGGCAGAAACAGGAATCACCTTACAAGCACAAGTAACGACAGGGAGGTACTCTGAGGTGGAGGAGGAGGAGGAGGGGGAGGAGGAGGATACGAATTTCAGCCCTGTCTTAACCAAATCATACCTTACATTACCTTACTAACAACCACTTTCATAACTAAAACAACTTATAACCACTTAACTTTCTACCACCATGACCACCTCCACCACCACCACCACCAATGACACACACAGCCACTAAATCGAACCGTCAAAATGAACCAAAATGAACTGTGAGCCTTGCATGAACCGCGTCTCACTTTCTCGAACCCTTGAGTGAAGCATTGAGCAGACAACCATTAAATTTACTATTAGCAATGGGATCCTTTCTTAATCATCCTTTTAATCAACAAGTCATCTAGGTCCCTTTACTGCCCTTAGGTACTCTCCCCTTGCCCTTCTCTCTCCCTCACTAGCTCCCCTCTCCTCTCCCTCTCTCTCTCTTCATCCACCACTTATTACTCACTCAACCAAAACAAACACTGATCAGTTTTGGTTAGTCGTCGTACCCCTCAAATTATTATCGATAAACCCAATCTGCAATCGATGAAATAGACTGCCTTTTTTACTTCATGTCGTATAGATTGTGACGGATGCTTCCTCTCTCTCTCTCTCTCTCTCTCTCTCTCTCTCTCTCTCTCTCTCTCTCCTCTCTCTCTCTCTCTCTCTCTCTCTCTAATTGGGTAGGTAATTGGGGGTTACTTAGGTGTGTGTGTGTGTGTGTGTGTGTGTGTGTGTGTGTGTGTGTGTGTGTGTGTGTGTGTGTGTGTGTGTGTGTGTGTGTGTGTGTAGTAATAGTAGTAGTAGTAGTAGTAGTAGTAGTAGTAGTAGTAGTAGTAGTAGTAGTAGTAGTAATAGTAGTAGTAGTAGTAGTAGTAGTAGTAGTAGTAATAGTAGTAATAGTAGTAGTAGTAGTAGTAGTAGTAGTAGTAGTAGTAGTAGTAGTAGTAATTATTATTGTTGTTTTATAGTAGTAGTAGTAGTAGTAGTAGTAGTACAGTAAAATCCCTCTTATCCGGCAGCTTCAAGTATCCGGCACATTTTTCCCCGAGCCTTAAAATCAATAAAAAATCAATGTGTACTCATAAAATCGATTAACATTCCCGCGCCAGGCATAGTTTGTCCCCTCGCCACCAGAGCGCACTGCTTCGCGCCACCCGCGGCCCACTGCACTGTGTTTACTCAGTGACTCAGTCCCGCGTGTGCACTGTTTATTGCCTGACACCTTCATCATGCCTAAAGTTGCAGAAAAGAGGAAGCGTGTTGTGCTTACACTTAAGCACCTGATCAGATCAGCTGCTGATTAAGATCAGCTGATCTTTGTTATGGTAAGATGCGTGAGTGTAGGGTGGTGATTGTGGACATAATTTCACTTCTATTCAAGTATCCGGCAATATTCAAGTATCCGGCATGTCGGCGGTCCCGTTGATGCCGGATAAGAGGAATTTTACTGTAGTAATAGTAGTAGTAGTAGTAGTAATAGTAGTAGTATTAGAAGTAGTAGTAATTGCTATTGTTTTTTAGTAGTAGTAGTAGTAGTAGTAGTAGTAGTAGTAGTAGTAGTAGTAGTAGTATAGTAGTAGTAGTAGCAGCAGCAGCAGCAGCAGCAGTAATAGTAGTAGAAACAACAGCAAGAGTAGAAGCAGCAGAAGCAGCAGTAGCAGCAGTAATAATGATGGCATCAGTGAGAGCATGCAGTGTATAATTCAGGGCAGTGTGTCGCCCCAGTTTAAGCAGGCACCTTCATTGCTCCAGTGCACATAAATCTTTCTCTTTGACATCCCTGAATATTCCTTTCATGTTCCTTTGCACTCAGACAGACGCACGCTTACCCTCGCTTGCTGCTGCCTCGCCTGGCCCTAATCCTCGCTGCCAAATAAAGCATTTACTCCCCATGCATCATTTCCTTCCCTTTTAAACTTTTATCTTACATTTTTTTTTCCTCGTTAGACAGATTTTGTTTTAATTAATATCCGTCGACAGTATTCCATTACAGTTTAGAACAATATATTTTCCTGTATTTATGTTCTTTCGTATCCGGGCATAGCTATTTTTTTTTTCTACTATTTTTTTTTTATTCTCTCTTCAAGATCTGTAACGTATCTGATTATTTCCTCACTCCCACCGAGGCTTGTGTTCAGATATTCACTGATTGACTGATTCCCTGGACACTGTTGTGAACTGCAGGAAGGGAAGAGGATGAGGAGGAGGATGAGGATGATGAGTAGGAGGAGGAGGAGGAGGATGAGGATGACGAGGAAGAGGAGGAGGAGGAGGAGGAGGAGGAGGAGGAGGAGGAGGAGGAGGAGGAGGACGAGGGGTACACATTATCCATAAATGATATAGGTTAAATCTCGTGCAGGAATTTCTTCACCTTGAAACGTAAGGAAGAATAAGTAAGTATATATCCACAAGGAATTAATATTATTATTATTATTATTATTATTATTAATATTATTATTATTATTATTGTTGTTGTTGTTGTTGTTATTCTTGTCTTATTTAAGCAATACTAAAAACATTAACCATATTACAAATCCGGAAAAAAAAGATTAAACAAACCAACAAAAAGTAAAAGTAAAAAAAAAAAAGAAGAAAAAAAAAATACAAAACAAAAAAAAAAAAAGAAATTATAGAAAATGGAAGCACAAAAAAAAAGACGAGCGATATTACAAACCAGAAAAAGAAAAAAAAAAAACAATTAAACAAAGTAGCCATAAATAAAAACAAATACATGGAGATAATAAGAAAAAAATAGAAAACGAAAAAAAAAGAAGTTAAAGGAAACGAGGGAAAACAAACAAAACAAGCCATATCACAAATCCGAAGAAATAAATAAAAAAAAATAATAAAAAAAAAACGAATAAACAAATCAGCCAAAAGTAAAACAAAAAATTCAATAACAAAAAAAAATAACAAAACGAAAAAAAATAAATAAATAAAAGAAAGAAAATGGGAAGAGTAAAAATAAAATACATTAATCTCTAAGAAACGAAAAGGCAGAGACATTGTTACAAGAGGAGGAGGAGGAGGAGGAGGAGGAGGAGAGATGTAGGACGAATAAAAAGACAAGACGAAGATATGTAGAGACAGGAAAGGACGGGAAGGAATAGGAAAAAGATATAAAAAAAGACACGACAGATAAAGAAAGATAAGAGAGAGAGAGAGAGAGAGAGAGAGAGAGAGAGAGAGAGAGAGAGAGAGAGAGAGAGAGAGAGAGAGAGAGAGAGAGAGAGAGAGAGAGAGAAACAAAAGTGAAGAAAAAAAAAATAAAAAAATTAGCCAAAACAATAAATAAAATAAAAAAAATCATTACAGAAATCAAATTATCGTAGAATTTTTTGCTTAGAAACGCTGCGAAGGAGAGAAGGAGAGAAGCAGAGGGAGGGAGAGGAGGGAGAGGAACCAAGACTCCTTCTTCAGGTATGCTCGGGGAGAGTCGAGAGGTAAGTAAATTAGAGGAAGGAAAGCGTAGGAAATTGGAGGAAAGGAGGTAAAAGGGAGGAATACGTGATGAGGGTCTCCACTCCTCACAACCCAGACCGAAAATGATGATGGAGGTGAATATTTCTGCTGTGTATTGTTGTTGTTATTGTTTTTGTTGTGTATTGTTGTTGTTATTGTTTTCCTGTTGTGTATTGTTGTTGTTATTGTTTCTGTTGTGTATTGTTGTTGTTATTGTTTCTGTTGTGTATTGTTGTTGTTATTGTTTCTGTTGTGTATTGTTGTTGTTATTGTTTTCCTGTTGTGTATTGCTGTTGTTATTGTTTCTGTTGTGTATTGTTGTTGTTATTGTTTTTCTGTTGTGTATTGTTGTTGTTATTGTTTCTGCTGTGTATTGTTGTTGTTATTGTTTTCCTGTTGTGTATTGTTGTTGTTATTGTTTTTGTTGTGCATTGTTGTTGTTATTGTTTTTGTTGTGTATTGTTGTTGTTACTGTTTTCCTGTTGTGTATTGTTGTTGTTATTGTTTCTGTTGTGTATTGTTGTTGTTATTGTTTTCCTGTTGTGTATTGTTGTTGTTATTGTTTCTGTTGTGTATTGTTGTTATTGTTTCTGTTGTGTATTGTTGTTGTTATTGTTTTTGTTGTGTATTGTTGTTGTTATTGTTTTTGTTGTGTATTGTTGTTGTTATTGTTTTCCTGTTGTGTATTGTTGCTGTTATTGTTTTTCTGTTGTGTATTGTTGCTGTTATTGTTTTTCTGTTGTGTATTGTTGCTGTTATTGTTTTTTTTGTTGTGTATTGTTGCTGTTATTGTTTTTCTGTTGTGTATTGTTGTTGTTATTGTTTTTCTGTTGTGTATTGTTGTTGTTATTGTTTTTCTGTTGTGTATTGTTGTTGTTATTGTTTTCCTGTTGTGTATTGTTGTTGTTATTGTTTCTGTTGTGTATTGTTGTTGTTATTGTTTTCCTGTTGTGTATTGTTGTTGTTATTGTTTCTGTTGTGTATTGCTGTTGTTATTGTTTCTGTTGTGTATTGTTGTTGTTATTGTTTTCCTGTTGTGTATTGTTGTTGTTATTGTTTTTGTTGTGTATTGTTGTTGTTATTGTTTTTGTTGTGTATTGTTGTTGTTATTGTTTCTGTTGTGTATTGTTGTTGTTATTGTTTCTGCTGTGTATTGTTGTTGTTATTGTTTTTGTTGTGTATTGTTGTTGTTATTGTTTTTGTTGTGTATTGTTGCTGTTATTGTTTTTGTTGTGTATTGTTGTTGTTATTGTTTTTCTGTTGTGTATTGTTGTTGTTATTGTTTTTGTTGTGTATTGTTGCTGTTATTGTTTTTGTTGTGTATTGTTGCTGTTATTGTTTTTGTTGTGTATTGTTGTTGTTATTGTTTTTGTTGTGTATTGTTGTTGTTATTGTTTTTCTGTTGTGTATTATTGTTGTTATTGTTTTTGTTGTGTATTGTTGCTGTTATTGTTTTTCGTCGTCGTCATTTTTGTTTTCATTATTGCTGTTGTTATTGTCCATTTAATCAGTTTTCTTTGTAACAACAACAACAACAACAACAACAACAACAACTACTACTACTACTACTACTACTACTACTACTACTACTACTACTACTACCACTAAAAATACTATTACTATTACTAACATTAGCATTGTTACCAGAACTATAACAACTACTATGACTGCTACAACTGTCACAACAACAACAACAACAACAACAACAACAACAACTACTATTACTACTACTACTACTACTACTACACGCATACTGCCACTCGCCAAAATTGAAGTAAATCACGTGCGGAATAGTTTACAAAGACGCTGCCTTCCATTCCATTATGAATCGCACGTTACAAGATTAAAGGCGCGCCAGGTGAATCCTTTAATATAACACGTGTAGTGGAGCGTCAGACCTTTCCTGTAGTGTGGTGTGGTAGTGTGGTAGTACTGTGGTAGTATGACCTTATCTCTACGCTAGTCTGTTTGGTGTGGTGAATACGGTGAGCGGTGGTGCGTGGCTGTGGCGGGAGACATGATATGCAAGTTGTGGTGTGCGGCGGGGTGTGGTGCTGCTGATGTGGTGAGCGGTAGTGTGTGGCGAGGTGGAGGCGGAGAGAGGGAGGGAAGAAGTGATGAGGGAGAGTGGAGAGATGAATAGGAAAGTAAGAGGACGAAAAGTATTGGAGGTAGAGAAGAGGGGAGTGAAAGGAGGAGATGGGGAGGTAAGCGGGATGGAGATGAGTGAGAGAATGAAAGTAAGAAGAGAAGTATGGGGAGGGGAGTAAGGATGATAAGATAGAGAGGAGAAAGAGTAAGTGAGGAAAAAGGAGACAGGAAGAACAGACGATAGAAGAACGGAAACAGAGGAGGAAAAGAAAGCGAGAGAAGAGTTAACGAAGACGAAGGAAAAGGAAAGTAAGATAAGGAGAAAGAAAAATAAGAAAAGAAACAAAATAGGAAGGGAAAAAGGAAGAGACAGAACGAAATGAGAGAGCAAAGACAAAAAGGAAAACCAGAAGAAAGGAATATGAGGAGAGAAGAAAAGGAGTGAAGGAGAGGGAGGAGAGGGACAGTGTAGCGGCAGTGGAGAAGAGGAGGAGGGAATGGGAGAGGAATGGGGGTGGGCGTGCATTCTCCGGCAGATGGGTGGCAGGTGGTGGTGGGGAGCCCCTGAGGGGTGTGGGCGGGGGAACCAGGTGCATGGAGGAGGCAAGCTGGGCGTGTCAAGAGAAGGAGGAGGAGGAGGAGGGATGAAAGAAGAGAGAAAAACAACGAGGAGGAGATGAGAAGAGAGAAGACGAGGAGAACGAAGGAAAAATTAAGGAAGAAGTGGAGAGAGAGAGGAGAGAGAGAGAGAGGAGGAGAGGAGGAGAGAGAGAGAGAGAGAGAGAGAGGAGAGAGAGAGAGAGAGAGAGAGAGAGAGAGAGAGAGAGAGAGAGAGAGAGAGTACAGAAGGAAAAATGAGGAGAGAGGAAGAAGAGAAGAAGCAGGAGAGAAAAATGGGGAAAGGAGTGGAGAGAGAGAGAGAGAGAGAGAGAGAGAGAGAGAGAGAGAGAGAGAGAGAGAGAGAGAGAGAGAGAGAGAGAGAGAGAGAGAGAGAGAGTGTGTGTGTGTGTGTGTGTGTGTGTGTGTGTGTGTGTGTGTGTGTGTGTGTGTGTGTGTGTGTGTGTGTGTGTGTGTGTGTGTGTGTGTGTGTGTGTGTGTCTACGAAGAAACGGAAAGGGGAGAAAAATCATGAGAAAAGGAGAAACAGACGAATTGGAGAGAAAAAGGAGAAAAGAAAAAATAGCGAAAGAAAGAAAAGCAAATGGAAGCAGAAGGCTGACTGAAAAATGGAGGGTAAGGAGGAGATAAGGGAGGAGGAGGAGGAGGAGGAGGAGGAGGAGGAGGAGGAGGAGGAGGAGGAGGAGGGAGAGAGAAAAGAGTAAAAGGAAAGAGAAAATAGGACAAGAGGGAATAAGAGGAAAAGTTACAAAGACAAAGAACATGAATGAGAAAAAATGGATAGGAGGGAATAAAGGATAAGAGAAAATATGTAGGATGGGAGATGATAGGTAATGGAGAATAATTAGAGACGGAAAGGAGAGAGAGAGAGAGAGAGAGAGAGAGAGAGAGAGAGAGAGAGAGAGAGAGAGAGAGAGAGAGAGAGAGAGAGAGAGAGAGAGAGAGAGAGAGAGAGAGAGAGAGAGAGTATTAAGAATGAAATGACAAAAAAAGCAGAATGGAAGTACCATCATCAACTACTACTATTACTATTACTACTACTACTACTACTACTACTACTACTACTACTACTACTACTACTACTACTGCCACCACTACATCCAAAAAATAACATAATCAATAAACAGGCGAAAAAAATAAGAAAAAAAAAACTCCGACTAGAGAGGAAAAAAAAAGGAAGAGAAAGAAAGAAGAAAAAAAGAAGAAAAAAACCGGGTACAAAAAGTATCGAATTATACAGTACGGTTCATAAGTAGGTAGGTTTTCATACAGTGTGCCTAAGTTATTAGTCTGGCGAGGGTGCCAAATGAGAAGACGCGGTAATATGGAGGAAAAATACTCGTAATTGAACAGTGCCAGGGAGAAGTGCCACTGAAAATATAATGGTGCCTACTTTGCTGGCACTGAAACGTGATTTGGTGGAGGAGGAGGAGGAGGAGGAGGAGGAGGAGGAGGAGGAGGAGGAGGAGGAGGAGGAGGAGGAGGAGGAACAGGAAAAAGTACTCTGCCTATTCAGTGAAAGAAAAATAATTAAGGCAACTCGTCTGTCTGTCTGTCTGTCTGTCTGTCTGTCTGTCTGTCTGTCTGTCTGTCTGTTTGTTTGATCATCTGTCTGTTTGTGTTGATGTTGTTTATGATGTTTTCTTCTGTTTCCTTTTCTCCGTCGCGTCTTTCAATGTGTGTGTGTGTGTGTGTGTGTGTGTGTGTGTGTGTGTGTGTGTGTGTGTGTGTGTGTGTGTGTGTGTGTGTGTGTGTGTGTGTGTGTGTGTGTGTGTGTGTGTGTGTGTGTGTGTGTGTGTGTGTGTTTTGATATCGGTCACTTGCTGGTTGCTCTCTCTCTCTCTCTCTCTCTCTCTCTCTCTCTCTCTCTCTCTCTCTCTCTCTCTCTCTCTCTCTCTCTCTCTCTCTCTCTCTCCCTACTTTTCCATAATCTTTTATCTCTCTCTCTTCATTTCCTATTCATCTTCTATGCTCCTTTTCTTCCTTCCCTCCCTCCTTTCTTTTCATCCATTCCACTTAACATCTCTATTCTTTCTCCCTCTTTCCTTCCTTTATCCTATCTCCTTTCTTACCATTCACTAGTTTCACTTATCACCTTTATAATTCTACAATCCACTTCTTTATCGTATCTTTTTCCTTTCCTCCTTTCATTTACCTCTTTTATCAACCTTTCCCTTCATATCTCGATTACTTATCTTACCCTTCCTTTCTCTCCCTTCGTTCCCTTCTTCACTTGTTACTCTCTTCCCTATCAAACTCAGTCCCCCTCCCTTCCCTCCCCCAAAGAGGCGTCACCTCTACCCCCAGTAAGTGAAGGGGAGGAGTACTGGGAGAGACTAGATAAGCAAGAAGCATAACAACTATTAATGCTCCCTTTTCACTCCTAGGTGTGTGTGTGTGCGTGTGTGTGTGTGTGTGTGTTGCTGATTTGACTATAGGAAGGGACACCTGATACACCAACTATGCGTGGCAGGGTACTCGTTAAACAGTGTAGCATATGTATAGTGAAGCATTGCTCATAATTGGCAAAGAATGTACTCGTATGTGTAGGCTTGACAAAGTGACGCCATGATGTACACCTGCTGCACCACCACCACCACCACCACCACCACCATAACAACAACAACAACACTTACATAAGCTTTTAAAAGGAAGAATGATGAGTGACAGATACATTCTCATTATTGTGAGTGAACAGAGGCAAAATAACCAGAGAGAGAGAGAGAGAGAGAGAGAGAGAGAGAGAGAGAGAGAGAGAGAGAGAGAGAGAGAGAGAGAGAGAGAGCGCACCTCGCAACACTACAGCAATTACCCTTTGTATAACCGGCCCGTGATTAGTAGCGCGCGCACACACTCACACACACACACACACACACACACACACACACACACACACACACACACACACACACACACACACACACACACACACACGGACTGAAAGGTAACAGGTAATTACAGAGCACGATAGGTGTGTATCTACTGACGAAGGTTGTGGGGAAGGGTACCATTCTTATTGGCTTCCTTCCCTTCCTTCTCCCCTTCCTGCCTTCCTTCCTTCTTTTCCTATTTCCGATTATGTCATCTCCTTTCTTCGTTCTCTCATTCCTTCCTTCCATTTTCTGTTACGTGTTTTTTTCCCTTTTTTTGTTCTTTTATATTTTCTTTTTTTCGTTTTCTTTCGTCCTTCTCTTCCAGCTTCCCATTATGTAAGCTCCTTCCTTCTCTTCCTTCTTATTATTATCTTATCTCCTTTTATTATCTCATTCCTTCCTTCACTTCCTTCTTCCTGTTACGTTATCTCCTTCCTTTTTTCCTCCATTCCTTCCTTCCCTTTCTATTTCCTATTATATTATCTCCTTCCTTCGTTCTCTCATTCCTTCCTTCCGTTTTCTATTACGTGTTTTTCTCCCTTTTTTCTGTTCTTTTATATTTCCTTCTTTCTTAAATCTCTTTCTTTTATTTTTTCTTTATTTTTTTTTAATTTCCTGCACACCTTCAATTTTATAATTTCTCTCTCTCTCTCTCTCTCTCTCTCTCTCTCTCTCTCTCTCTCTCTCTCTCTCTCTCTCTCTCTCTCTCTCTCTCTCTCTCCTCATATCTCATTTCTCTAAACTTTCACTTCCTATTCCTTTTATCTCTCTTCTCTTCCTCTTTTTCTCTTTTCATCTTTCTCTCTTCCATTTCAATAACTTTCATCTGTTCTTTCCTATACATCTCTTCCTTTATTCTCTTTCCTTCATTCTTCCTTCCTTATCTTCCTCTTTCATTTTATAATCTTCCTTCACTTCCTCTCACAATTCACTTCGCTTTTGGCAGATTTAAGAATCTCCGTGACGAGAGAGAGAGAGAGAGAGAGAGAGAGAGAGAGAGAGAGAGAGAGAGAGAGAGAGAGAGAGAGAGAGAGAGAGAGTCAATGGTGCTCTTTTCGTCCTCTCCTCCTCACCTCTTTACTGTTTTTCATTTTATTCCTCTCTCCTTTTCTCTCTTTTCCTTCTTTTCCTCCATTTCTTTCATGATGGAGTTTTCCTAATCTTAATTTTGCGTGTCTAATTTTCTTCTTCTTCTTCTTCTTCTTCTTCTTCTTCTTCTTCTTCTTCTTCTTCTTCTCTTTCTTCTTTTTCTTATACCCCTCTTCTTCTCTCTTTACTCTTTTTCCTCCTCTTTGTTGTCGTCCTCTTTCTCTTTCCCTACCTCCTTCACATCCTCCTCCTCCTCCTCCTCCTCCTGCTCCTCCTCTTTCTCTTTGTTGTCCTCATTTCTTCTTCTTCCTCTTCCTCTCTTTCTCCTCCTTGCCATCGTCCTTGTTTTCTTCCTCTACCTCTTCCTCCTCCTCCTTCTCCTTCTTATCTTCGTTCTTTTTGCTCTTCCCCCTCCTCTTTGCTTTCATTCTTTCTCCTCCTCCCCCTTCTTCTACAGCAACACCTCTTCCTCCTCCACCTTCTTGCTTTCGTCCACTTTCTCTTCGACCTCCTCCTTTTCTTCCACCACCTCCACTTCCTCCTCCTCCTGTGCTATCCTGTCTCTCCCACTAATAGAGTAGAATAGTTACCCAAACAGCCTAGTAAGGACCTCAGGGTCTGTTGCTGTTTGGTCTTCTTTTGTATTCCTTTGCATTCCTCCTCCTCCTCCTCCTGCTCTTCCTCTTATCTTAACAAAGCTTCCATAGCACCTTGTCTCCTTCCACCACCACCACCACCACCACCACCACCTCCCTCGTGGCACAGGGCCAGGAGAGTCAGTATCCAACGGGCACGAAGTCCGATGGAAAAAATTAGTCACTCTGGCAGGAATACGTCTAAGGGCGTGACGTAAGGTGATCAGGCCTTCAGGAGGAGCCTAATTAATGAGCCTATGAGGGGATAATGAGGAGGTTTGGAGGCGGAGTGAGGAGAGGAAGGCTGAGGAAAGGATCAGGATGGAGAAAATATAGCTGGAAGGATGGAGGGATGGAGGGAGGAGGAAGAGGAGGGAGGGCTATAATAGAAGACCAAAAGAAGCCATGGATTTTGGAACACCACTCCTCCTCCTCCTCCTCCTCCTCCTCCTCCTCCTCCTCCTCCTCCTCCTCCTCCTCTTCTTCCTCCTCCTCTTCCTTGTCCTCCTGCATCAAAAATATATGTTGGTTTCCTGTTATCTACCATTCACCTTTATCATTATTATATTCTTATTTTTATTCTCTTTCGCTACTTTTCATCCTCTTCTTCCTCCTTCTCAAGTTTTATTCCTTATCCTTTCGTCTCCTTCACTACCTTTTCCTCCTCCTCCTTTTTTTTCTTCCCTTCTGTTTGATTCCTCCCTCTCCTTCTCTACTTTTCTTCTTCCTCCTTCTCCTCCTCCTTCTCTCCCTCCTTTCCTCCCTCCTCCTCGGGTACCCTCTCACTCTTCTTCCTCCGTTCCTATTCCACCGTTTATTCCAACTCCTCCCCATTCCCTCCCATTCCAAATAATCTTTACCTTCCTTCCACAGTATCTCCTCTCCCCCTTCCCATCATACACGAACCTCCTCTTCTCCCTCTCCCCTCTCCCTCTCTCTCTATCCCCCTCTCCCCATAATACCTTCCAGGGCAAATTCTCCCCCAGTTTACTCTCCCAAAAATAGCCTTTCTACTGCCCCCCCCCCTCTCTCTCTCTCTCTCTCTCTCTCTCTCTCTCTCTCTCTCTCTCTCTCTCTCTCTTGCTAACCTCTCCCCACTCTCACTTTCTCGCTAATCTCCCCCGTTTCTCTCTCTCTCTCTCTCTCTCTCTCTCTCTCTCTCTCTCTCTCTCTCTCTCTTCCGGTAACCTCTCTTGGTTAAGTCATTCTCTTCTTACCACTCTCACTCTCCTCCACTGACTCTCTCTCTCTCTCTCTCTCTCTCTCTCTCTCTCTCTCTCTCTCTCTCTCTCTCTCTCTCTCTCTCTCTCTCTCCCTTTCTCTGGCCAGTCATTCCCCTCTCTCTCTCTCTCCCTCCTTCACTAACCCTTCCTTCTCCACTCATTCCCGTCTCCTACTCTCCCTCTCCCTCTCCCCCTACCTCGATCTCCACTATGAATGTTTAATTTCACTCATAGCAAATTTGCATGAGAAAGAACGTAGGTTACTCCGCGCTCCCGCTCAGACGCTCGGCAGGGTAAGAATGAAGTCCGCATTCTGTGTGTTTTATTATTTTTTTCTTCGTCTTATGTTTATGGGTTAATTGGCTGGCTTGTTATGGTGGTGGTGGTGGTGGTGGTAATTGTAGTAGTAGTAGTAGTAGTAGTAGTAGTAGTAGTAGTAGTAGTAGTAGTAGTAGTAGTAGTAGTAGTAGTAGTAGTGGTGGTGGTGAAGTTGGTGTGCATTAATAATTTAGTAGCAGCAATAACAGCAACAACAGTAGTAGTAGTAGTAGTAGTAGTTATAGTTCACTACTCTACGCACGTGCCTTTTCTTCACTTTCAATTGTCATCAGCTTGCAAATGTCCACTTTCTCAATACGTTTTCCTGCCCCGCGTTGCATTTCTTGTCACTATGTATAGTCACAGCAAATTAAATATATTTTTAACTTTTCTCTCCTGGGTGCAAAAGTTTCTTCCCAATACTTTTTACTTTTCTTTTTCCCTTCCCTTATCGACGGGAATAAAGCTGCAATATTTGTCTGAACATATCCTGTTTGTATGTGTGTATATATTTTTCCACAGCTGAAGGCATAAAAGCATGCAGGCAAACACTTCACATTTTTCACAAACTCATGAATGTTTCCCCGATTAAAAGTCAAGTACCAGAGTAAATAAGTTAACAGCAGATCATTGATACATGGACAACAACACCAACAACAATAACACCATCAATGTATTTTTCGGAGGGGGGCGTTGACTTGTTTAAGTAACATTTGTGCAATGGGTGAAAACAAATACTGAATGTACTCCTGTAAGAAATAAGTGCACGTGTTCCTACAAACAAAACATTAAATGCACGGCCTCCTGTAAACAAAGGCTAAGTGCACGTAGTCTTAATAACACAGATATTAAAAGTGCACGTCCTCTTACATAAAAACACACGTGAATTATCATTTTTTCTTTTTTGTAGGAGAAGCACCGACCAAAGGCAACAAAATTAAAAGAAAACAAAGGCCCACTGAGGTGTCACTCCCCAAAGAGTCAGAAACGATCGTCAAAAATTAGAGGATAGGTACCTTGAAACCTCCCACCTGAAAGAGCTCACGTCATAAGGAGGAGGAAATGCAGAAGCAGGCAAGGAGTTTCAGAGTTTCCCAGAACTACAACATTTCATAAACAAAAAGTGAAAAGTGGTAATGCAGAAAGAAGATAAACCTCACTAAGCAAACAACAAACAAGCCTTTCATTCGTAAACAAATACTAACAAACACTAAACCTTTCCGTGCAAATAAACTGACATTTCAATTTTTCAATATAAGCAAACAATAATATTTGCCATGTGAACACTACCGTGCTTACAAACAAATAAACAAGCAGGTCACTCCAGCATAAACAACACCAAATAATTTCTCTCTCTTGTATAATATTTGTCTTCCTGTTTGTTGCTCATCATCTATTTTTCTTCTTTATTTTTCCTCATTCATTCCTTTTTCCTCAGACAGATCCACTGAACACAAACAACAACTAGTTCGTTCACACACACACACACACACACACACACACACACACACACACACACACACACACACACACACACACACACACACACACACACACACACACATAAACATAAACAGCTTTCCGTGACCAAAAAAAGACAGATAGATTAAAGAGAAGGAGTTAGTTTTTAAATAGAGTGGTAGATGAATAGAACAGGCTCAGTAGTCAAGTTGTTAGTGTTGAGTCATTAGGGAGCTTTAAAAGATTAGATCCACTCAAGGATGAGGATGGTAGGTGGAAATAGGTGGGTGTGTTTTATGCAGGGAATGCCACGTGTACATCTAGTGGTTCCTCGCAGCTTTCCTTACTTGATGTTCTTTTCAATCAACTTAACCCTTTGGCTGCAATCTGGAACATATTTTCTTAATTACTAATCACTCTGAGACGTCATTACTTGTTCGACGACCACCTCCAATCTTTAAACTGGGTAAAAAATTGCAAAAATCTGTTCTTTCTCATCCTCTTACTTTCTTGTAGATGCTTATAAAGATTTCAAGTATTACTTCTGGTGCTGTTAATTGTTTCGTATCGCAGTGAAAGGGTTTAACACAAACAGCTCTGTGTGACATGACAAGCAGGCCAATCATTTCACATTCAAGCATCACTCAAGCAACAAAATGCCTGTATCTGTAAATAAAAGTGAGTTTATTCATACAAAGTGAAACAGAGAGGAAAATATAGTACTTGATTTCTTTTCTCTCATGATTAACTGCGTTTTTCCGGACATTTTCCTTACGTACTAATTTATTGACGTGATAATGATGTAAGATGAATAAATGAATAGAAATGCGTAAATAAACAAATATATCACATCAGAACATAAGGTTAAGTAATTCATTAACTTAAACCGCTACCACCACCACCACCACCACCACCACTAACAACAACAACAACAACAACAACAACAACAACAGTAGTAGAAGCAACAGCAATAACAATAACAACTGCAGCAGCAAACACACACACACACACTCTCTCTCTCTCTCTCTCTCTCTCTCTCTCTCTCTCTCTCTCTCTCTCTCTCTCTCTCTCTCTCTCTCTCTCTCTCTCATCCCTGGAACACTCTCATCACTCTTCACATTCGTCACTTTCTATTTTATTCTCTCTTTCTCTTTCTCTCTCACAGTTCTCGGAAACTCACCCCGCTTCCCTCCCCTCTCACTGACCTTCCTCTCTCCTCTCTCCTCTCACCGCCTCTTACTCTTCCCCTCTGTGCTTGCCCTAGAGAGAGAGAGAGAGAGAGAGAGAGAGAGAGAGAGAGAGAGAGAGAGAGAGAGAGAGAGAGAGAGAGAGAGAGAGAGAGAGAGAGAGAGAGAGAGAGAGAGAGAGAGAGAGAGAGAGAAACATAACACATCTTTAATAATGCAATTTATAGTCTGAATATGTTTTACTAAATATTTCTTCCTATTTTTACTTAACTTTCTTCTTTTTAATCGAATTTTCTTTTAGCTTTATCTCGTCGTGTCTTTTCTTCTTTACTTTCTTCACTACTTTCTCTCATTTCTCTTTCCATGAAGTCTTTGTTCTCTCCTTCTTTGCCACTCTCTCCCTCCCTTTCTCTCTCTCTCTCCCTCATTTCCCCTCACTTTCTTTCATCCCGTCATATTTTCCTCTTTACATTCCTTTCCATAAACTTCCTCTTCCCTTCCCTCCTTTACCTTTCCTCTTTTTTCCCAGTAATTTTCCTCTTTTCCTCCACCTCTTCAGTTTCTTTGTCATCTCTTCCCTTTATTCTCGAGTTTCTTCCATCTTTTATTCCAATGAAAACTCAATCTCTCTCTCTCTCTCTCTCTCTCTCTCTCTCTCTCTCTCTCTCTCTCTCTCTCTCTCTCTCTCTCTCTCTCTCTCTCTCTCTCTCTCTCGATCAAGAGGCGTAAGATTACCGAAGTGTCGCAAAAAGACTTAATTTGTGCCTCTTGACGCGTATCGGAGGTTAATACGTCAAGAGAGAGCAAGAGAAGTTGATGGGGAGGAAGGGGAAGGTCACAGAGGGAAGGGGGAGGTGATGGTACAGGGGGATGTGAACGGAAGCAGAAGGGGAAGATGAGAAGATGGCTGCGTGTGGAAGGATGAACGTGAAGAAGATGGGAAGGGAAGGAATGGTGGATGGAAAAAAAAAGGAAGGGTTTGAATGGAAGAGAAAAAAAGGAGGATTGAAAAGGGAAAGAAATGAAAGGGAAAGAGGGAAGAGAAGAGTGAAAAGGAGAGATATGAAGATGGAAGAAAGGAGTGAAGAAGAGAGATATGAAGAGAAAAGGGGGGAGAAACGAGGAAAGAAAGGAGATATGAACAAGAAAGAGGGAAGAAAGAAGTGGAGAGAGATGAAGGAGAAAGAGAAAAAAAGGAGAGGGAATGGAAGAATAGGGGTGAAGGAGAGTAAAGAGAGTGGAAGGAGGAATGGAGAAAGCTGGAAAGATAGGAAACTGGAAAATTAGGAGAGAAAGAAAAAAGAAAAGATGGAGAGGAGGAAAAAGAGAAAACATGGGAGAGGAGGAAAGGGAGGAGACATATGAATAGAGGAAAAGAAGGAAACTGGAGAGAAAAGAAGAGAAAAGATAGAAAGAGGAAACCGGAAAGAGGAAAGAGATAGAATACTGAAAAAGACTGGAGAGAAGGAAAGGGAGGAAACAAAGAAGTAAAGGAAAGAGAGGAAAGATGGGAGGAAAGGAAAGATATGAATGTAGGAAAGGAGAAAATGAGAGCAGTGGGAGGAGAAAGAATCTTAATGAAAAGGGAGGAAGAGAAAAACGTGAATGAGATGAGTGGACGGAAGGAGGGAGAGGGAGAAAGAGGAAAAGAGGGAAGGTAAAAACACCTGAAGAGGAAAATGAGGGAATATGCGAATACGGGAAATAACAATAATAATAAGGAAAGCAAGGGAAATGTATTGAAAGGGGAAAGAAAGGTAGGAAAAGGAGGGAGAGTGAAAGAGATTACCTGCTGTCATAATTTCAAAGCAAAGGTCAATTATTATCAAGTTTAAAATAGGTCTTTGCTTCTTTAGGGTACAGAGAGAGAGAGAGAGAGAGAGAGAGAGAGAGAGAGAGAGAGAGAGAGAGAGAGAGAGAGAGAGAGAGAGAGTGAAAGAAAACGTTAAACCGACATATCTCTTCCCCAAAACAAAGAAAACGGGTTCAGATTTCACAACGTTAATTTCCATCGTAATAAAAAAAATATAAAAAAAGAAGGAAAAAAAAACTAGAACGGAAACTAAGGTAAAAAAATGCATAAATGACCTCATCTTTACAAGCAACGATAAAATAAAATCAACAAACCACAAAAAAAGAGAAAAGAAAACACGAACAAAACTCAAAAGAAGAAAAAAAAACGAGAAAAGAAAAAAAGAGACGAACAGAACAGAAAATCCCCAGACACAAGTTAGAAACACACACACACACACACACACACACACACACACACACACACACACACACACACACACACACACACAGGTAGAAATGGACTAAACCTTACTTCTAGATACAAAAACAACAGGAAAAAGAAAAAGAAAAAAAGAAAAAAACCTAAAATGACTGCGAGGTTGGCTTATAGATTACACAGTGGTGGTGGTAGTAGTGGTAGTGGTGGTGGTGGTGGTGGTGGTGGTGGAGGCCTGTCATCATGAGGGGAGCTCCTGCCTATAATCACGTCCCTTCTATGAATACTTTGGTCCAAGTGATTAAGTTTCAAATTATAGAGGCGTGAAGGAAGTCTGGTGTAGATACGGTCACGCTACGACGGATGTGTGTGTGTGTGTGTGTGTGTGTGTGTGTGTGTGTGTGTGTGTGTGTGTGTGTGTGTGTGTGTGTGTGTGTTACTCAACTACCAAGGCTCTCCATCATGTGAAATACAGATGCGAGAGCGAGAGAGAGAGAGAGAGAGAGAGAGAGAGAGAGAGAGAGAGAGAGAGAGAGAGAGAGAGAGAGAGATACAAAACGCTGGGAATATGGAAAACCAACGAGGAAGATCTACCTACAAGGAGGAAGAGTAGGAGGAGGAGGAGGAGGAGGAGGAGGAGGAGGAGGAGGAGGAGGAGGAGGAGGAGGAGGAGGAGGAGGAGGAGGAGGAGGAGGAGGCGAGGACCGCTGATAAAGGTGACCCACCCAGACAACCTACCATCCTCACCTAAAACCAGCTGCCCTCTCTCTCTCTCTCTCTCTCTCTCTCTCTCTCTCTCTCTCTCTCTCTCTCTCTCTCTCTCTCTCTCTCTCTCTCTCTCTCTCTCTCAGCTGGCTCCTCTACCTGTCTCTTACTTTGTCTCTCACCTGTTCCTTACTCCTCGCTTACCCTCACCCCCTCTCTCTCTCTCTCTCTCTCTCTCTCTCTCTCTCTCTCTCTCTCTCTCTCTCTCTCTCTCTCTCTCTCTCTCTCTCTGTCTCTCTTTACCCCTCATGCAGCTTTTCTCTCTCTTTCTGCTTCCCTCGCACCGCCCACACGCCTGCACATTATGCTAAGGACGCCCGTGACACTGCGGTGAGGATGAGACCTCTCCCCAACTGACTGACACCTTTACCTGTCCCCGTTCCGTGTCAGGTAACCAGGTTTTCCGAGAGAGTTCCTGATTCCCACTTAACTCGTAAAAATTTGGGACACCATTTCGTTAAGATTCAGTAACATTTCTTTTTTCCTTTTCTCTTTTTTCTCTCTCTTTTTTTTTTTTTAACAGTTACTTGCTCCGTTCCGGGGAAAAAAGTCGTTTGGTTGGGGAAAAAAGTGGAAAGAAAAGGGATGGAAAGAACGGGTGAAAAACGTAAAATGAGGAGAAAATGCGATGTAGGATGAGAGGAGGTGAGAGGTAAGAGGCTGGGAGCACAGTAGTGAGGAGGAGGAGGAGGAGGAGGAGGAGGAGGAGGAGGAGGAGGAGGAGGAGGAGGAGGAGGAGGAGGAGGAGGAGGAGAAGGAGGAGGAGGAGGAGGAGGAGGAGGACTGTCAGTGACCCATCAGTCCACACTAGCAGGAGGGAAAGAGAGAAAGAAAGGAGAGAAGAGAAACAGAAGGAAATGATAGAGGGAAAAAAAAGGAAAAAGAAGAAAAGAAAACGAAGGAAAA
>NC_087185.1:16089163-16094163 GCF_035594125.1 Scylla paramamosain
CTAACCTCACATTCCATAACGGAGAAAAGTGAACGCAAATGAAACATGAAAGTAAATGTGTGTGTGTGTGTGTGTGTGTGTGTGTGTGTGTGTGTGTGTGTGTGTGTGTGTGTGTGTGTGTGTGTGTGTGTGTGTGTGTGTGTGTGTGTGTGTGTGTGTGTGTGTGTGTGTGAGTATGTAATATTATTTTCCCGAACATGGTACCTCTCTCTCTCTCTCTCTCTCTCTCTCTCTCTCTCTCTCTCTCTCTCTCTCTCTCTCTCTCTCTCTCTCTCTCTCTCTCTCTCTCTCCCATCTTTATTACCTGTCATTCTCAACACCGCAATCACCTGACGAGCAGCACGAGGCAACACATGACAAGTAACACAAGCCTCGCCACACGCCAGCCACCAACACACCCAAACACTGCAAACATTCGTATTCTGAATCACTTCTGGCAGCACCTCCAATACTTTCAATACACTCTAGTTGCAGCTACACTGGTTTGTAAGGTTGTACGGTTGTAGTGACAGATTAACAAGATTTTTTTTTAATTATCAACAGGGGAAACACTATTGAGAATCTGGCTTATCGTTTCTGTGGCCTTGGGAAACTGTCGTGGTGAGGGAGCAGTTTCTGAATGCGGGTTTATCTCTTGGCTGGCATTACTTCCCCCGATATGTGGATAGGTTAAGTCAAAGTAGTTTAGGTTAGGTTAGGTTAGGCAAGGTAAGGTAAGGTTAGGTTAGGTTAGGTTAGGTTAGGTTAGGTTAGGCTAGGTTAGGTTAGGTTACGATGGAATAGATTAGGTTAGATTAGCTTAGGCAAGGTTAGGTTAGGTTAAGTTAGGTTAGGTAAAGTTAGTTTAAGTTAGGTTAGGTTAAGTTAGGTTAGGCAAGGTTAGGTTAGGTTAGGTTAGGTTGGGCTAGGTTAGGTTAGGTTACGATGGATTAGGTTAGGTTAGGTTAGGTTAGGTTAGGTTAGGTTAGGTTGGGCTAGGTTAGATTAGGTTACGATGGATTAGATTAGGTTAGATTAGCTTAGACAAGGTTAGGTTAAAATAAGTTAGGTTAGGTAAAGTTAGGTTAGGTTAAGTTAGGTTAGGCAAGGTTAGGTTAAGTTGGGTTAGGTTAGGTTAGATTAGCTTAGGCAAGGTTAGGTTAGGTTAAGTTACGTTTGTAGTTAGGTTAGGTTATGGTGGATAAGGTTAGGATGGATTAACTTAGGCAATGTTACGTTAGGTTAGGTTAAGTTAGGTTTGACAGGAATAGGTTAAGTTGGATTAGGTTTGGTTAGGTTGGGTTGGAATAAGTTAGATTAAGTTGGACTGGATTAGGCTAGATTAGCTTAGGCAAGGTTAGGTTAGGTTATTAGGTTTGACTGGAAAAGGTTAAGTTGGATTAGGTTAGGTTAGGTTAGGTTAGGTTAGCTTAGGTTTGATTGGATTAAATTAGGTTAAGTTAGGTTAGGTTAGGTTAGGTTAAATTAGCTTAGATTTGGTTGGTTAGGTTAGGTTAGGTTAGGTTAGGTTAAATTAGCTTAGATTTGGTTGAATTAAATTAGGTTAAGTTAGGTTATCCAGAATAAAATCAAATCGACGCCATGATATTGAAACAGACAAACGGAGCACAAACAACACACAAACAAGATCCCGCACCAGGTCAAGACAAATTTCGCAAACACGAGGTAACGAAAAATTGTTGTTAATATTAAAATGTGTATACTTTTTAAGGTATAATTATTGAACCTGCTTACACCTTGCGGAATATGTCCTAATATTGCAACAGGAGAGAGAGAGAGAGAGAGAGAGAGAGAGAGAGAGAGAGAGAGAGAGAGAGAGAGAGAGAGAGAGAGAGAGAGAGAGAGAGAGAGAGAGAGAGAGACTAAGAAAAAAGTGCAGTGAAAAAAACACTAAACGATTAAAATAAAATAAAATAAAAATATTGAAAAAAAAGAAGTGAAAACGTAACACAAAGAAACACAAACAAAAATCAAATACGTACCTAAGATTTAAAAGCCACACACTTGAAAAAGAAATCAAGTCGCAAATACCAAAAGAAAAAAAGAAAAAAAGAAAGAAAAAAAAGAACGAAAAAAACTCACGAAGCAAAATCAAGTAAAAAAAAAAACAAAAACAAAGCGAACGAAGACGGGGGTGGTGGTTGGGGAGACTAAGAATGGGTGGGGGGGAAGTGGTGTACTCCTGCCCTCTGACCTGAGTACGTGGGAGGAGGAGGAGGAGGAGGAGGAGGAGGAGGAGGAGGAGGAGGAGGGGGAGGAGGAGGAGGAGGAGTTTCACAAGCGAGGGGCGGTGCGCAGGACTCTTGTTACGTCAGAGTGAAAGCAACACTATTTATGATGTTACGGTTTGAAAAGCGGCCGAAAAAAGAAAAAAAGGCGCAAAGTAAGAGAACGTGTTAATCTAAATAATAATAATAATAATAATAATAATAATAATAATAATAATAATAATAATAATAATAATAATAATAATAATTTTGCAAAACTTACAGGTTGCCAGTTACGCGGCGAGTCACGTCAACTTTTTTGGTTAAAGTTACAGAATCACCTTTTTTTTTCTTTTATTTATTTACTTATTTTTATTTATTTATTATTTTTTGTGAATGATTTCATGGTTAAGCTCTTCAATGCTATGGTTACTCTTTGTTGGCCTTCACAGCACTGTAAAAAAAAAAAAAGCGTATTTGCATGGATACAAAGAGAAAGAGAGAGAGAGAGAGAGAGAGAGAGAGAGAGAGAGAGAGAGAGAGAGAGAGAGAGAGAGAGAGAGAGAGAGAGAAGAGAGATTAATTGTCTTTTCCAGGATACACAGCTATTTAAGCCTTCATTGATATAGGCTTTTGTTGACACTGAGGTCTCTGTAATAAAGTGTAGGATACTGTAGGATGCTGAAAATCTACCAACCCGTCAGGAGGAAGAGAGGAAGACCAAGGAGGAGATTCATGGATGCAGTGAAAGAAGACATGCAAAGGGTGAGTATGACAGAGGAAGGCGCAGAAGACACAGCTTAAGTAAGGGAGAAGGGTGATCCGCTGTGGCGACCCTTAATGGAAGCAGCCGATTGAAGTAATAGACTGTTTTGGATGGACGTGATGAAAAGTAATATGAGGTTAGTTTAATCTTTGCTATACTACACAAGTACGTTTTTTCAAGATTCTGCAGTACAAAACGTCTTTTAAATAATACGAGGTTAATTTAATCTTTGTTAAACTACACAAGTACGTTTTTTCAAGATTCTTCAGTACAAAACATGTCTTTTATACAATATGAGGTTAGTTTAATCTTTGCTATACTACACAAGTACGTTTTTTCAAGATTCTGCAGTACAAAACGTCTTTTAAATAATACAAGGTTAATTTAATCTTTGCTAAACTACACAAGTACGTTTTTTCAAGATTCTGCAGTACAAAACATGTCTTTTATATAATATGAGGTTAGTTTAATCTTTGCTAAACTATACAAGTACGTTTTTTCAAGATTCTGCAGTACAAAACATGTATTTTATATAATACGAGGCTAGTTTAATCTTTGGTAAGCTACACAAGTACGTTTTTTTTTTCAAAGTTTTTTTTTTTAAGTTATAGATATTTATAGAAAAGATTGGCTATCACTGGAAGGATGAAGAGATTGCAGTACGTATCTGAAAAGTTGTACATTATTAGGGAAAAAATTATCTGGCTTTGAAAGGGTTAAGCTTACAGCGGATAATTCCCGGTATCTCAAAATATTCCCTGATGTTATTTATGTTTATTGTGTGGGAGGCCCTCTGACGCACCTCACGAGGGGAAAATAGTGGAAGCCTTGTACCTCCATTGCCTCCCACTACCTCCACCTACACCATACGCGCTCCACCTCGTCACCAACTATTTATAGCGTCTCTTCTAACAATAATGGTCGTGGTTTTGTCATTTTTCTCCCGTGTTTTGTTGGACTCGCTGACGTGCAGTGGTACAGCTAAGTCTAATATTTTAAAGGTTTGTTGCTGTTTGAAATCGACATGTACCCATTTGTAAATCCACGCAGTGAGGACATGGCCAGGCAACATAATGAGGGTACCAGAAAAAAAAACAGGACAATGACGTTACTAAACAAAAAAATAAATAAATAAAAATAATAATAATGAATAAATAAATAAATAAATAAATAAATAAACAAATAAATAAAATAAAATAAAATAAATGAATAAATAAATAAATAAACAAATAAATAAGTAAATAAATAAATAAATAAATGAATATGAAAATCCACTAGCCTTTCAGTAAAATTACACAACTTTCATTTCACTTTAGATATGAGAGAAGGATTATTTTCAAGTTTGGATGTTTCTCGCAGTGAAGACCCATTTGTACAATAACTCCTTCACTACATTAACTTACCCAGCTGTGACTAACAACACGTGATTCTATGAGACGAGGAGAATGAATGCATAACTCGATGTAGTAAAGCAATTAAGATCCATCTATACAATAACTCGTTCAATACAACTATACCTTCACACATGCTCGTTCAATACAACACCTCACTTCACCCTAACCTGACTAAGAACACGTGATTCCATGAGGCGAGGAGGATAAACACACGACTCCATGAAGTGACGCAATGAAGACGTTAAAATCCACGTCTCCAATAACTCCTTCATTACAACTATATATCAACTTACCCATTGTCACTAAAAACACGCGATTTCATGAAGCGAGGAGAATGAACTCACGAATCGATGAAGTGACAAAATGAAGACGTTAAAATACATATATGAAATAACTCCTTCAACACAATAACGCCTCACTTTACCCTAACCTAAGAAGAACACGTGACTTCATGAAGCGAGGAGAATGAACACAAGACTCCTTGAAGTGACCGCATTCCGAGTGAGCGCAGCGTTGCCAGCACAGCTCAGTAAGACCCCTCGAGGCACCGCAAAACAACGTACAAGAGGCGGTGCACAATATCCGGCGGGGGACTGAGCCGCACCACAGTATAAAATAGCCACTTGGTGCGCT
>NC_087185.1:16099163-16101663 GCF_035594125.1 Scylla paramamosain
GTATTCTGTTAGTTAGTTAGGCAGTTGGTCAGTTAGTAGTAGTAGTAGTAGTAGTAGTAGTAGTAGTAGTAGTAGTAGTAGTAGTAGTAGTAGTAGTAGTAGTAGTAGTAGTAGTAGTAGTAGTATCATTTTTACTATTGCTGTTTTTTTTTCTCTTTAATTCTGTCAGTTTTCAATAATTTCCTCACTTTTATTAATCTGTCAGTTTATTTTATTATTATTCTTGTTAGTTTTCAATTATTCTTTCAGTTTTTTTCTTTTTAATTCTGCCCACTTTTAATTATTGTCAATTTTCTGTTTTATCTTTCTAAATCAGTGTTTTTTTTCGCTTTTTTTTCTATTCTGACAGTTTTCTTTTATTGTATTTTGTTTGTATTTTGCGTTCTATTGCATGTGTATTTCGTGTTGCAATCCACCTGTTCGTGTTGTATTTCGTCCATTTCAAGACGTATTCAGTGTATTTTGTGTTGTATTCTGCCAAATGTGTGTTGTGAACATTTAATTATCACTAACGTTGCAAGGCTTGTTGTTATTCAGAGTGATTTTGTTGCTCAATTGTTTGCTATCGTTGTTAGTCGAGGTGATGGTGGTGGTGGTCGTGGTGGTGGTGGTGGTGGTGGTCGTGATGGTGGTGGTGGTGGTCGTGGTGGACATCTGATTGTTTTTGTTGATTACATCAGGTGTGTTTATTACGATACCTGTGCTCAGTGGGGTGGACTGCAGTGAAGTGAAGTGATTGGCTGTGACTGCGTGACTGTAATATTAATGGCAGTATGGCAATAGATATTTATCCATGTGATTTTATCGTCCTTACGCAACACGTGTTTATTTATAGGCAGCGTGGATCCCGTGACACGATCGGGAAAACACGTGACGCACTTCATAACATTCAATGCTCACTGATTCTACGGGAAGCTGAGGTCAGATTGCTCAAAGTCATTATACAAGTTATAGTGATTGCTTTTAACATTAATCACACGCATTGCTATATTCTTCTCATGTGTCTTGTAAAAAATAGCACATTTCTTCATTCAGTTTGAGGAGTTCTTAGGTATTTCGTTTATTTCAATTTGCATTTACTTTACCCTCCCTCCTTATTCTTTTTTTTTATTTCATTTTCCTATTTCCCTTCTTCACTCTTTCCACTTTTCTCTTTTATAAACACACGCAGCATCAGGAGTAACATTACCAGTGAAAATGAGGCTAAAACAGCAATGCAATAACAAACGAAAGCAAAAAATGACAACACTGATAAAAACTGGACGAGAGGAAGCCGCTATAAAAAAAAAAGGAAAAAAAAGAAAAGTAAGAAAATAAAAGTCAATTCACAGGTAAGTGGTAGGATGGGGAAAAAAAGGGAAAAAAATGAAAAAGGACAAAAAGAGTTAAAAACCACGAACAAAATAGCAATTAAAAGTAACAAATGGAGCAAGTGTCAAAATTTTCATATTAATGGAAGAGTGGAATGGTTGGCAGAGTGTCAGTTTTTGTTTCCCGCTTCGTCGTTTTCATTTTAGATTTGATGGTTTGTGGATGACTAAGCGCCTCTCTCTCTCTCTCTCTCTCTCTCTCTCTCTCTCTCTCTCTCTCTCTCTCTCTCTCTCTCTCTCTCTCTCTCTGTTATTTTTCCTTCATGTGTTTCTTTGCTTTCATCTTTCCTTCTCTCATTTTTTTCCTTTCTTCCTCATCTTCCTTCGTTCCTTCCTTTCTTTTATTGATCGTTTTCTTTTTCTTTCTTTTCATTATTGTTCCATCATATTTTCATTTGTTTTACTTTCTTATCTCTCTCTCTCTCTCTCTCTCTCTCTCTCTCTCTCTCTCTCTCTCTCTCTCTCTCTCTCTCTCTCTCTCTCTCTCTCGAGGCAAAATCACGTTGCTTCATTGCCTCTTATTAAACAACCTGGCAAAGAATGTTTTCCTGATAATTAAAAACTTCCTACGTCAGTTTCCCTAAGGGCGTGTGTCCTCTCTCTCTCTCTCTCTCTCTCTCTCTCTCTCTCTCTCTCTCTCTCTCTCTCTCTCTCTCTCTCTCTCTCTCATACATTTTTCTTTTTTTGACGTTTCTCCATACATCCTCCTCCTCCTCCTCCTCCTCCTCCTCCTCCTCCTCCTTGTCCTCTTCGTGCTCCTGCTCCTTTCCTTTCTTCCTTCCGTCAAAACGTGTTCTGGTTGGGCTGGTTGGGCTATTTTGGGCTACTTTGGGACACCTGCCAAACACATCTATGGCGAGAGAGAGAGAGAGAGAGAGAGAGAGAGAGAGAGAGAGAGAGAGAGAGAGAGAGAGAGAGAGAGAGAGAGAGAGAGAGATTACCTTACCATTACAAAGCGAAGGAAAGCAAAGTTGATGGAATGAAGGAAGTAATGAAAGGAAGAAGTGAGGAAGGAAAGGAGTGTAGGAGGGAAGGAGACGGAGAAGGAAGTGAGAGGAGAAAGGATTGATAGAAGAAAGCAGTGAAAAAGTAAAGACGTAAGGAAGGGAAGGAGAGAGGGAGGGAAACGA
>NC_087185.1:16111663-16146663 GCF_035594125.1 Scylla paramamosain
CTGAGCGACACGGCAGAGATTACACGTGTTTTTGTAAGCATGATGAGGTGTGTTGGGTGGAGCACTTCTCTCCCTCTCTCTCTCTCTCTCTCTCTCTCTCTCCCTTCCTCTCTCCTCTTCCTCTATCTCTGCCTCCCTCCAACTCACCCTCCTGGTATTTCGAGTAATTAGGTCAAGTTGGAGGAGGAAGGAACGCTTGTAAGCAGCCAGGTTTTGCTAGGTAAGGCTTTTTTGCGTAAGGTAATTAAGTTATGAGGTTTGAATGTAAGGTGCTAGACTGCTGTGATTACCTGAGTGTCTGCAGAAGTTATGTTAATATGCGCCTGATGAAATTTTGCATTGTAAGACTGAATAAAGTGTAAGCAAGTGACAGAATGATAAAGGTGTAAGAATAAGGTCAGTTCAATTAAGAGCCGTCAACGTGGATAGATGCAATTAAAGTAAGATTAAGTAAGGAAACACTTATATCATACCTTGAGTAAATACGAACCAAAGTATAGAATTATTTAGGTGAGAATAAGGTCAGGTCAACTGGATACAATTTAGTAAGAATTAGGATAAGATTCCATCACATTCCTCCTTTTACCAAACTCAACCATATTCCTTGCAATGCTGGAGACTGGTTACGTGACTCAGACAATGCCAGGTAAGGGTGAAACGTTCCCTAATTACACGACGAATGGCAGTCAAGCAGGTGTCGCCAGGTAATGAAGCAGTGTGCAAGCCCTTCACGTCCCGGCTGTTCATTGCTCTTCAAGACGCGGCGCTGAGGTGACGAGGTGCGTGTGGCGAGGCAGCGGTGGTGATGTGTATGCGTCAAGCAGGTAATGTGTGTGTGTGTGTGTGTGTGTGTGTGTGTGTGTGTGTGTGTGTGTGTGTGTGTGTGTGTGTGTGTGTGTGTGTGTGTGTGTGTGTGTGTGTGTGTGTGTGTGTGTGTGTGTGTGTGTGTGTGTGTGTGTGTGTGTGTGTGTGTGTGTGTGTGTGTAAAAAAAAAACCCATTCAAATCGCCGCTTCCAAAAACTCAAGGAAAAATATGAAAAAAAGCCGATTTTGTTATAGAAGTGTCTTGATTCTCTTCTTGTGTGTGTGTGTGTGTGTGTGTGTGTGTGTGTGTGTGTGTGTGTGTTGAGGTGTAGTATTCACTGAAACATGTAATTAAATACACTTACACCAATAAATTTAAGCACTAATGGACAAGGGTTTGCCTTTACGTGCTAACCAACATGCCACGCACCAAGCACAGGGCGGCAATCAGAGAGGGAGAGTGGCAGGTTAGGGAAGGCAAAAGGCACGCCAGACAGAAAACCAGATGGGAAGATATGAAGTTTTCCTGGCATGGCTTGGAATAGACAGGCAGCTGACAGTGATGCGTGCTGAAGACTTGGAACCGCGGGGGTGGGGAGCTTCTGTCCCTCTCTGGTATGATGATGATGATGATGATGATGATGATGATGATGATGAAGATGATGATGATGATGATGAACTATAAAAAAGAATAATAAAAATCGAGTAAAAAACCAAACCAATAAAAAAAAAATGAGGAGGGAAATAACAATAAATAAAAAAATAAAAAATGAAAACACTTCGAAATGTTTTCCCACGTGTGCTCATGTCCGTTGCGCCAGACACACAATGACACATAATATCCGCACAGGTTGCTCAACACGTAAGGCACACATTTGCATTCCCCACCCTTATGCCGCTATGGTCGCCTCCTTCTGCTGACATAGAGATCACCGTAATAAACTGCTTGGATGGACATGAACAAATAAGAATATAAAGTTAATTTAATCTTTGCAACGAGACTGTAGTACAAAAAATAAGTATTAACAGTTGTGAGGAAGATTGATTAGTAGTGGAAAGGTTATGTGTGGGCGTCTTATCTGACTTTTGACGGAATCTAGTTAAGTTATTAAGATTTTCAAGTGTTTTCATGAGTCCTGTGAGAGTTTTAACATAGATTCTGCACTGCCAATAGGAAATACCCATGACAACTTGACTGATCTCTATGGCCTTTGAAAACAGTCCTGGCAAGAGATCATTTCAGTCTTATCATGACTTCTAACGGGCTCTAGTGTAAGTTAATAGAGTCTTCAAGGTTTTTCCACGATAGTTTATCAAGGATTCTGCACTGTCAATAGGAAACGCCCACAGTAACCTGAATCATCATCCCTGCGATCTTTGAAAACAGTCCAGAGGGAACATTTTGAAAGTCTTCTAGTGTAAGTTAGTAGAGTTTTCAAGAATTTTCATGATTATTTAACAAGGATTCTGTACTGCCTATAGGAAACGCCCACAATAACCTGACTCATCATCTCTGCGACCTTTGAAAACAGTCCAGAGAGAACGTTTGAAAGTCTGTCTTGTAGTGTAAGTTTCCAAGGGTTTTCATGATTATTTAACAAGGATTCTGCATTGCTGATAGGAAACGCACACAATAACCTGACTCATCATCTCTGCGACCTTTGAAAATAGTCAAGAGAGAACATATGAAAGTATTGTAGTGTAAGTTAGTAGAGTTTTCAAGGGTTTTCATGATTATTTAACAAGGATTCTGCACTCTCAATAGGAAACACCCCATGACAGCTCAACTCATCATCTCTGTGACCTTTGAAAAAAAAATAGTCATAATGAAAGAACAAAGCGTAGAAAATTATAAGCCATAAGCCAAAGAAACACCGCCGGTCTGTCCTACTTGCTTATTCGTTCACCTCAATGACTGGACGGACACCTGCCACCACTAGGCGAGACTCGAACCCCGGGCCAGTGAGGAGGCGAGCCAACAAGCAGCCAGGCAACCCAACACACCAAGACACCGCTGCGTGATCAGAACAAAGAAGATCAGGGCGTGGTTCCTCTTCTTTTTCTTCTTCTGGGTGTGGCTCTTCTTCTTCTTCTTCTTCTTCTTCTTCTTCTTCTTCTTCTTCTTCTTCTTCTTCTCTTTGTACTTAGTCTTCTTCATCGTCATCACCGTCGTCGTTTTCATCTTCATTATTTTCTTCTTCTTCTTTTGTTTTCTCTTTCTCCATGTCATCTGTATTATCAGCAATATTTTTATCATATTTATTATTATTATTATTAGTTATTATTATTAGTTATTATTATTATTATTATTATTATTATTATTATTATTGTTATTGTTGGTTGCTGTTGTTGTCATCATTATCATTACTGTTGTTATTGTTGTTGTTGCTGTTGTTATTATATTCCTGATATTGTTGTTGTTGTTGTTGTTGATGTTGTTGATATTGTTGTTATTCTTGTTTAATTATTACTATTGTTATTGTTGTTGTTGTTGCTGTTGTTGATACTGCTGTTATTCTTGTTTTATTATTACTATTGTTGTTATTGTTGTTGTTGCTGTTGCTGCTGTTGTTTAGGTAAGACACTTCAAAATACACGTATAATTCATGTACATATATTTGAGTCTCGACAGATCGGTGTGTAAACGTATAAATGCACAAACACCTAAATTTATAACCGATGAGAATGTAGAAAGTGCAACACAACACACACACACACACACACACACACACACACACACACACACACACACACACACACACACACACACACACACAAGCTTTAACCTCAAAAACCATAATGAGCGGGGAGGAGTGTGGACGTGAGCGAGGCGGAGTAAGAAGAGCAAGGCTGCCATTTTGTGTCCAAGCATTTCATTACACTGTTATTTCATTGACTTCTTTTCAGGCATATTTTTTTCCCGCTAAACTTAACTCCTTTGTTCTGATTTTTTTCCCAGCATGCCCCACTGACAATATGGTAAACGGCTTCGGTAAGATTATTATTATCATTATTATCCATTGGTATTATCATTATGGCCTGTAAGTTCCGTATTCTTAAAGGTTTCGTCTTCTCACTCCTCTTAATGCTCTCACCAGGCTGTAATGGGCGTTACTGAGGTTTTCAAGAGTATTTTCACGACTCGAGTGGTAGATCAACAAGGCATATACACTTTTAAAGGGAAAAAAAAAACAAAAAAAAAACACGTGAACCCAACTAATCATCTCCGTGACTACTGAAAATAGTCCTGACGGGAGAACAAAGCCTTTAGGAATAGCAGCGTAATTATAGACTTAATCATGCAACTCCATGCTATAACCATTCCTTAAACAGATGAGCTGCCTTGAGAAACACGTGCAGCCTTCAAGACAGGACAATACAATAGAGAGGCACGTGTATCTCTCACCAAGAGGGGCAAGGTAGCAGGTATTGGTGATAGGAGACTGTAGAGCGGGCCAGGTTGATGTGAGGAGTAAGAGATTGGTGTCTATTAACAGGTGTAACAAATGAAAGGACAATACAAGATAAGAGCATGTATCTACAAGCAAGAGAGACAAGGTGACAGACATTGGTGACAGGAGACTGCAGGGTTGGTCAGCAGGTGTGTAAGGCCAGGCTGAGGTGAGGAGTGATAGATTGGTGTGTATTAACAGGTGTAACAGACACGTGCCGCTAAAAGGTGTGTGTGGAGGCTCGGCTCAGGAGGCCTCTGTCTGTCTGGCCTTGCCTGCACGCAGCGTCACCAAGGCTTCTGCTTCCACAGGCACGCCCACGGCAGCCACACGTGCACGGCGCAGCCCGCACGCTCCCACACGCACGTAACCGCACTCCCCAAGCCCAGAGGGAACACGAGTCAAAGAAAGGGTTTAATTTGCACCAACGTGGAAAAGAGAATCCATCTTGTTTTATATTTCTGCCCATAAAGGTTTTTCGCCGCTGAGAATTGGTAACACTGACGGGAGCCTCTATACCAACTGAAACGAGGGAGAAATGGCGCAACCCCGCCCCGCCCGCCGCGCCCCCCAGGCCTTAGTGAGAGAGGCTACAAGGGCGAGTGTTGCGTGGGGTGTGCGTGCTGCGTGCGTTCATTTAGAGAAGCCGTTCAATCAGAGCGTGATAGTGAAAGTCCCTCTCTTCCTGCACTCCCTCCCTCCCTCTATCCCTCTCTCCCTCTCTCCCTCTACCTCTCCTCCACCTCTTCTTCCTTCCTTCCTTCCTTCTTTCCTTCTTTCTCCAGTATGCTTTCCTTTCTCTCTCTCTCTCTCTCTCTCTCTCTCTCTCTCTCTCTCTCTCTCTCTCTCTCTCTCTCTCTCTCTCTCTCTCTCTCTCTCTCTCTCGTTGAACGATATTAAGACAAATTTGTTGCATATTCAAAATATTTTATCCTTTGTTTACGTTAGTCAGTGGAAAAATTACACATCAAGTTCATTGAAATAAATAAAGAAATAAATAAAATTAATAACAAGCGACCGTGATAACGTTCAGTAAAAAATAAATTCATAAATAAATAAAAAATAAATTCATAAACAATAATAACAATAACAATAATAATATGATGATGAATAAGAATGAGAGAGAGAGAGAGAGAGAGAGAGAGAGAGAGAGAGAGAGAGAGAGAGAGAGAGAGAGAGAGAGAGAGAGAGAATAGAAGATAAAAATGTACTCTCTCTCTCTCTCTCTCTCTCTCTCTCTCTCTCTCTCTCTCTCTCTCTCTCTCTCTCTCTCTCTCTCTCTCTCTCTCTCTCTCATGAATCGAAGAAAGAGGCAAAATAGACACTTTTTTTCAACTTCCTCCTTCACTCCCCCCACCCAACACTCCCTCACCACAACACACACACACACACACATACACACACACACACACACACACACACGTGTGTTCGCTTCGTCCTATTCACCTTAATGAGAAGTCAGTCAGGTGTCAGCGAGAGTTGCCACCTTCCCTAGCGTGTCTCAGCCAATCACAGCGCCCAAAATTGCCTTCGCGGTGACGTCACGACATCACTATCTGATTATACTGATGGGAGGCTGATGGGGCGCCGCTGTCTGCTGGTGATGTTGGTGATGCCGTGACTTTTCAGTGTGGTGAGGTGGTGATGATGGTGGTGAATCTCGAGCTGTGAAGTATATGGTGGCTTACCTATTTATTTATTTTTTTATTTTTTTTTTTTTTTGGGGTGTAATGGGTGGTGACAGTGGTGAGTGGTATAGTGTGGTGAGGTAATGCAATGACAGTGGTGAGTCTCGAGTTGTGTAGTGTGAGGTGGTTGTTTCTGTTATGAGGTGGTGGCGTGATGGATGGTGACAGTGGTGAGTCGCATAGTGTGTGGTGATGCGGTGACGTTTGAGTGTGGTGAGGTGTGTGTGTAAGTAAGTAAGTAAGCTTTATTGTCACATTGAATTACATACAACATGAAAATCTTCTTGGCTTGCTCAGTAGCTCATCCACATAATATAATATAATATACTAAAAATAATACATCATTAAAAATACACACTCACACACATAAAACAAAAGTTAGCGGGAAGCAAAGGAATGTGTGTATGTGTGTGTGTGTGTGATGACAGAAGTGGTGAAAGGGTTACACTACTGCAAAACTCCACCTTGCCAGGAACGTTAAATAATAAAAGAAATCTTATATACAAAGAATTACTCGTATGACCACTTGGGAGAAAGCTCACGACACATATAAAACTGAATCTACTTGAAAAAAATATTACAAAAAAAAAAATCCCTTATTCCTCTCCCTTTCACTGGTAAACTCAAGAACTCTCGGCCAGATTCCCCCTCCCGCCGTCCCTTCGTATGTGCTCCTTGGTACAACATTATATAATTGATTTACCCTATTTCTATCCGGCAAGTGTAATAAAGTTTTTCAAGAGCTTCAAGTGTTACAGAAGAGAGAGAGTCGGGATATCTCCGTCAAGAAACTGGTCTTCGTTTTCTGTTTCTAAATTTTCGGCATTAGCCTGCCTTCTTTGTGTCCCCCTCCCAAAAAAAAAAAAAAAAAAAAAAGGAAGCAAACAGAAATACGCAAGAAATGAAAAGTCCCCGATACAACATTGACGCAACATACACATATCCCGTGCTACAGCATAAAGAACGTAAAGGTAACTAAAATCTTAAGCAGTCTAAGCTATTAAAAGTATAAAAATTAATTCCGCACGGGGAGTTTTACATTATATTGCGTTTAAAAACAGAAAGAGGAATTACTCACCAAAGGTACTCAGAGACTTCCACAAACACGTGCTGACTTACACTCACCTGCTGGAAGGAAAACATGCACATTAGTAAATAGAAATTGATTGATCGACTGTGTGTGTGTGTGTGTGTGTGTGTGTGTGTGTGTGTGTGTGTGTGTGTGTGTGTGTGTGTGTGTGTGTGTGTGTGTGTGTGTGTGTGTGTGTGTGTGTGTGTGTACGTAATCTTTACCGTCAAAACAAGTTAATAATAATTACAAATAACAATACAAATATATATATATATATATATATATATATATATATATATATATATATATATATATATATATATATATATATATATATATATATATATATATATATTTCAACATAAACTGTTGAACTGAAGCTCCCTGAGAGATATATTTTCTAAAAAGGAGACAAAGAGTGGCTGAGGAGCATCAGTTGTCGTGTATTGCAATATGTAATAGTGACACTGACAATGTGTTTCAATAAAGGAAGTGTTGTAAATTTTGCTCTTTATTTGATCAAAACTAAGCATTAAAATTTTCTGATATTCAATATTTATAAACAAGTGAATAAACAAAGAAACCATGTTTGTTTATTTTTTTTTCTCGAATGTCAGTAAATCACCCAAAAAGAATTAGCTCTTTTATATGACTTGATTGAAAATTCCATAGTTGTGGACCAAAATGAGAGAAACCATGTTTGCGATGGTGCACAACGCTGTTAAAAAACAGCCTTGTGCACCATCGCAAACATTTCAAATCAACATCATAATTATGTGTGCAAGGAGCTGTTTTTACTTGCTTAAATCAAGGAGTTCCCTATCAACTAATAATGGTATCTTTATATACAAACTAATAAAAAAAAAAATGTATATCGGGCAGAAGTTAAGGAAATTGCGTCCTAAGAATACATCAGCTGCTGAACCAAATTTTCCTATATAACTTACACACATTAAAGTTTCATTCTGCTTTAGTTTCAACTTAATGGGAAAGGAAGATCAAGTAGTACGCCCACACAGACACACAGGACAAGGGTGATAGACAGCAAGACACGCCCACACAGACACAGAAGACAAGGGTGATAGACAGCAAGACACGCCCACACAGACACACAGGACAAGGGTGACAGACAGCAAGACACGCCCACACAGACACACAGGACAAGGGTGACAGAGAGCAAGACACGCCCACACAGACACAGAAGACAAGGGTGACAGAGAGCAAGACACGCCCACACAGACACAGAAGACAAGGGTGACAGAGAGCAAGACACGCCCACACAGACACACAGGACAAGGGTGACAGAGAGCAAGACACGCCCACACAGACACACAGGACAAGGGTGACAGAGAGCAAGACACGCCCACACAGACACAGACACAGAAGACAAGGGTGACAGAGAGCAAGACACGCCCACACAGACACACAGGACAAGGGTGATAGACAGCAAGACACGCCCACACAGACACACAGGACAAGGGTGACAGAGAGCAAGACACGCCCACACAGACACAGACACAGAAGACAAGGGTGACAGAGAGCAAGACACGCCCACACAGACACAGGACAAGGGTGACAGAGAGCAAGACACGCCCACACAGACACACAGGACAAGGGTGACAGAGAGCAAGACACGCCCACACAAACACACAGGACAAGGGTGACAGAGAGCAAGACACGCCCACACAGACACACAGGACAAGGGTGACAGAGAGCAAGACACGCCCACACAGACACACAGGACAAGGGTGACAGAGAGCAAGACACGCCCACACAGACACACAAGACAAGGGTGACAGAGAGCAAGACACGCCCACACAGACACACAGGACAAGGGTGATAGACAGCAAGACACGCCCACACAGACACACAGGACAAGGGTGATAGACAGTAAGACACGCCCACACAGACACAGAAGACAAGGGTGACAGAACAAGCACACACACAAAGACACAGAACACAAGGGTGATAGACTGAGTGTTGCATCAATCGAGGGCTCATCACCGTCACTACAATATCCTGGCTGATTTGCAATGCGCTTCGTTTAATCTAAGTGCTCCAATTCAAATTTCTTCCTGTATGCATGCCAAGAAATTGTGTGTGGGAGACCTTTTCAAATCATTGTGTGTGTGTGTGTGTGTGTGTGTGTGTGTGTGTGTGTGTGTGTGTGTGTGTGTGTGTGTGTGTGTGTGTGTGTGTGTGTGTGTGTGTGTGTGTGTGTGTGTGTGTGTAGATCGGGGAAATTGCTTATATTTTATTGGGAAAAAAAAATACATACGTAGAGAGAGAGAGAGAGAGAGAGAGAGAGAGAGAGAGAGAGAGAGAGAGAGAGAGAGAGAGAGAGAGAGAGAGAGAGAGAGAGAGAGAGAGAGAGAGAGAGAATCAAAGCGAATAAAGTACAAAAATTAAAGCAGCAAACATTCCATGAACAGCAACAACAACAACAACAACAACAACAACAACAACAACAACAGAATCATAAGAGCGGGCACCCGACACACCCATCAAAATATATCCGTGCCATGGACCAATCAGAGGGCCTCGTGCTGACCACACTCAATGGGCAGCCAATCAGCGTTAAGAATCTAAATGACACGTAAATAAGAAGAAAAAGTCCTGATTGGCTCCCGTAAACCTGAGGCCCCGAATATCTCAATAGCTGGAGGAGGAGGAGGAAGAGGAGGAGGAGGAGGAGGAAAAGGACATATACTCTCTCTCTCTCTCTCTCTCTCTCTCTCTCTCTCTCTCTCTCTCTCTCTCTCTCTCTCTCTCTCTCTCTCTCCATATCTATCTATTTATCTGCCTATCTATTTATCAGTCTATATGTCTATCTGCCTATCTGTATATATTAATTTGTCTGCTTATCTGTCTATCTGTCTATCTCATATACACACAAACACACCATCTACCTATCTATCTATCTATTTATCAAGTTCTCAATCACTAACTCTCTTTGTATCTTCATAACCTTCACGTCCATCTATCTGTATCTATCAACATATCTTGCCGCTATCTATAAATGTATATAAATAACACACTCCTGCATAATTAGTATACATTTTCTCCTGCCTTCACTGCCACTAAGTGTCTATATTATGATAGTAGAAAAACTAGTCCCACTTTCTCCGTCATACATTCTCTCTCGCCAAAAATCATGTACATGCGCATTTATTTACTATTAAAAATCAACTAGGTAAGGAGCTGTTGATGTGAGTGATCAGGGTTAGGTTATTGGGTCTGGTCTGGTTTGGTTATTTTTTGACTAGGTTAGGTTAGGTCAGATTAGGTTAGGACAGGTTAGGTTAGGTTAGGTCAGATTAGATTTGGTTAGGACAGGTTAGGTTAGGACAGGTTAGGTTAGGTTAGGTTAGGTTAGGACAGGTTAGGTTAGGTCAGATTAGATTTGGTTAGGACAGGTTAGGTTAGGTTAGGTTAGGTTAGGACAGGTTAGGTTAGGTTAGGTTAGGTTAGGACAGGTTAGGTTAGGTTAGGTTAGGTTAGGACAGGTTAGGTTAGGTTAGGTTAGGTTAGGACAGGTTAGGTTAGGTTAGGTTAGGACAGGTTAGGTTAGGTTAGGTTAGGTTAGGTTAGGACAGGTTAGGTTAGGTTAGGTTAGGTTAGGTTAGGACAGGTTAGGTTAGGTTAGGTTTAGGTAGGTTAGGTTAGTTAGATTAGGATTGGTTACGTTAAATTTGAATAAGGTTGTTAGGTTTGGTTAGGTTAGGTTAGTTTAAATTTAGATTACGACAGGTTAAATTAGGTTAGATTTGGACAAGTTAGTTTAAATTAAAATTAGGTTGTTAGATTAACTTGTTAGGTTGGGTTACATTACTTAAGGTTAAATTATACTTAAGTTATGTTACATTAGATTAGAATAAGTGAGGTTAGGTGAGATTAGGTTAGGTTAAATTAGGATAGGTTTGGTTAGGTTAGGTGAGGTGAGGTTCGATTAAGTTATGTTAGGTTGAACTGAAATAGGTTTGGTTAGGTTAGGTAAGATTAGGTTTGATTAAGTTATGTGAGGTTAAGTTATGACAGGTTTAGTTAGGTGAGGTGAGGTTTGATTAAAGTTATGTTAGGTTGAATTAGAATAGGTTTGGTTAGGTTAGGTGAGGTGAGATTTGATTAAGTTATGTTACTTTAAATTATGACAGGTTTGGTTAGGTTAGGTCAGGACACACAGAGAACCACAGGCAGCTCTTACTCTCAACATGTCACACTACACGAAGCAAATACCCGCTCGCTACTAGTACTTCCTTTAGATTGTGAGAACGTGAGAGAACAAGGTAGCACAGTAAAAAAGCGAGGCGTAAAGATATACAGCAGCAGGTCCCGAGCATGTCAACAGCCTGACTTACTCCCAGTACGAGGAGAACGACGCGAAATAAAACTATACATGCACACATTGACGCGGAACATACAGCAACAAATCTGACAAACTACAGCGTTCAGGGACAATAATTCACACCCATTACTCACAGAAATCATTACTTATGGAGAGAGAGAGAGAGAGAGAGAGAGAGAGAGAGAGAGAGAGAGAGAGAGAGAGAGAGAGAGAGAGAGAGAGAGAGAGAGAGAGAGAGAGAGAGAGAGAGAGAGAGAGAGAGAGATTAATAAAGAGACAGGCATATAGATAGATAAATGAAAGCACAGACGGACAGACAGACAGACAGATAGACAAACAGACATATAGCCAGATAGAGAGAGACAGGCAGACAGACACACAGACATACTGACTAACTGATTGATTGACAAACTGACAGACAGACAGAGAGAGAGAGAGAGAGAGAGAGAGAGAGAGAGAGAGAGAGAGAGAGAGAGAGAGAGAGAGAGAGAGAGAGAGAGAGAGAGAGAGAGAGAGAGAGAGAGAGAGCCAGCCAGCCTCGAGGCATTTGTGACAGGTGGGTGAGATCGTGTTGAACAGATAAAAGCTTTCAGGTACACGTGTTTTTGCGACCTGTTTCTCGCCAATCATGAGCTGCCGCGGGTGTTTGGATTCCCTCGCCGCTTCATGACACTGGGGAGGGAAGGTGCTGCATTATCACCGCCCGACAGTGACCTTTGTAATGTGAAACCAAACGCTGGGTGTAGTTTTGAGCCTTGAATAATCTAACTTGCCAATTCAATGTGGAAATCTAGTGTGTTTCGTGTTTTTATTTATCTGATGAAATTTATAATGTTTGTGTTTTCTATGTTACGTGGTTTTGAACTTTGAATATTCTAGCTTGCCAATTCAGTGTGGGATTTCTGCTGTATTTTGTGTCTTTATTCATCTGATGAGATTTTTAATGGCTGTGTTGTCTATATCTTGTACTTTTGAACTTTGAATAATCTAACTTACAAATCTAACATACGAGTGTTTATGTAGTTATATTTTTTTGGTTATTTTATTATTGTTTTATTTTATTAATTCACTGTCTTTACTTATCTGATGAAATTTATATTACGTAGTTTTGTGCCTTGAATAATCTGAGTTACTAATCTAATGTACTAAGTGTTTTTGTAGTTTTATTTTTGTCACTTTTTTTTTGTTTGATGAAATTCAAAATGGATGTGTTTTCTATATCACGTATTTTTCAGCTTTAAATAATCTAACTCACCAATCTAAAAACCCAAAACTTATTGATTTTTCTCTCTGTCTTTATCTGTTGAGTTTTATAATGAACATGTTTTCTGTATCATGTTTATCTAATACGGTATTTTCAGCCAACGAGACCAAGTGTAACATTTTAATTATTTGTTTGCTTATCATCATTAACTCGTGAAATCGAGAGGAGAGAATTGGGCCTGATTGGCTTGTTTGCTCGTCAGTACTGGAACTCATTATGTCCAGTAACAAGGCAGGTGATGTTTCCTTATTTATCCTTCACCTCAACGCGTGCAATTTAGAGGAAAACTGATTTATTTAAACATGAACTCTTGCTACTTATGGGATGAGTACAGCTGTTACATTATCTTACATTATACTTTATAAGGCAAGGTTACGTTACATTAGGTTAGGTTAGGTTAGGGTAGGGTAGGGTAGGTTAGGTTAGGTAGGTTAGGTTAGGCTAGGTTAGGTTAGGTTAGGTTAGGTTAGGGTAGGTTAGGTTATGTTAGGTTAGGTTAGGGTGAAGGAGGTTAGGTTAGGTTAGGTTAGGTTAGGTTAGGTTAGGTTAGGTTAGGTTAGGGTAGGGTAGGTTAGGTTAGGTTAGGTTAGGTTAGGTTAGGTTAGGTTAGGGTAGGGTAGGGTAGGTTAGGTTATGTTAGGTTAGGTTAGGGTGAAGGAGGTTAGGTTAGGTTAGGTTAGGGTGTAGGAGGTTAGGTTAGGTTAGGTTAGGGTGAAGGAGATTAGGTTAGGTTAGGTTAGGATAGGGTTAGGTTCGGTTAGGTTCGGTTAGGTTTGGGTGGAGGAGGTTAGAGTATGGTGGGTTAGGTCAGGCTAGCTAGGTTAGCGACAGAACGAGTAACGTCTGATATTTCTACCATTTAAGAATGGCGCACGGCAAACCTTGTGTTGTTCAATGCCTCAGAGACCCAAACATTTCATCAGTACACTGGACACAACCTTCCACAAAAGCATCGCCTTCAGTGACACTCAACTTTCTCCTCTACACAGAACACACTTGGACTGTCCTTCACTAACAATCCCAACATAAATTTTCACTTCTCTTTCCTTGCTAAAAACATCTTTCTCAAACTTCAATGCTGTGTCTCCTCTCCCTGTAACTTTCCTCCTTCCAGCTACTTACTCTATACATGAGCCTTATCTACCCATGGCTGTAACACTGCCCCAATAATGGCAATGCACAACTCACTAAGCTCTCCTGGACATAGTGGAGTCAAAATTTTTCGTCTCATTGATTCCTCCCCTCTAACAGACTGTCCTGATTCCCTCACCGCAGCAGCGTTCCATTTGTAACGATCATGTACCGCTGCCTCAACGCCTACTGCTCTTCTTGACTTGCTAACTGCTTGTCTCACCCCTTCCCGCGGCCTCGCTCTACAAAACTTTCTACTTTGTTTCATCTTATTCTGTTTATCTCACTAATGGAAGAGTTAGCAGTATATCCACCAATGTCTTCACTGGTACACTCTGGAACTTTCTCTTTCTATATCTCTCCCTGCTTAAGAGTGTTAGTACGCCTCAAAAAATACACTGCCTTATCTCTTGTTCTCCTACACATACTTCTACTTGGGAATTGGGCTTTAAACTTTGATTTTTTTACTGTTTCTTTTCACCTTGACCACTCTCCACACTACGTATATCAAGGGAAAAAGACTTAATATAACGCTGCTTCTCCCACTCGTCTCACTAAATATCGCGGTTAACCTCACCGAATGACACCTTTCCTCTGCGCATCACGAGCTCTGACAAGGAAAAACGAAGAAAAACAACAGAAAAATACTTGTAATGGAAGGATCTTTATATTTTCCTCTCCCTCTCTCTCTCTCTCTCTCTCTCTCTCTCTCTCTCTCTCTCTCTCTCTCTCTCTCTCTCTCTCTCTCTCTCTCTTTCAAGTGCACAATGACCGAGCCTCTTTTTAATTCGCTTCACCCAAAAGGATTTATTTTATTATTTGCTTTTTTTCAGGTTAATTTACGCTCTCCGTGCTAGACAATCATCCGTTTGTGTGTGTGTGTGTGTGTGTGTGTGTGTGTGTGTGTGTGTGTGTGTGTGTGTGTGTGTGTGTGTGTGTGTGTGTGTGTGTGTGTGTGTGTGTGTGTGTGTACTCGTTATCCATGAATATATAAAAACCACACACACACACACACACACACACACACACACACACACACACACACACACACACACACACAGGGAGTGAAGTTCGCAGCGAGGAAAGGGGTGAGGTAGAAAGGGGAGATCGCAGTGGAGGGAGAGAGGGAAACAGGGGGGGAAGGGAGAGGCGGTAGGAGGGAGAAAGGGAGAGAAGGGAAGAGGAGGAGGAGGAGGAGGAGGAGGAGGAGGAGGAGGAGGAGGAGGAGGAGGAGGAGGAGGAGGAGGAGGAGGAGGAGGAGGGGCCACCTACGTCCCCTCTCCTCTCTGGAAAATCATTGATCTCCACGGTACAGTTCCCCTCCTCCTCCTCCTCCTCCTCCTCCTCCTCTTCCTCCTCCTCTTTCTCCTCCTCTCCCCAATTGGGCTAGCCTCCTCTCGACCTATTCTTTAAAACTTAATTGAAATATTGCTGTAATTCCCCGTTTACCTTCAATTCTAATTTCCTCTCACTTCTCTCTTTCTGCTCTCGAAGATGGAAGATGGAGAAGAAGTGACAGGATGATAACAGGAGAAGAGGAGGAAAGAGAAGTGAAGTGAAGAGCGAAATGATGTGAAAAGATGGGAAATAAGTGTGCTTAATGAAATGGGACACACACACACACACACACACACACACACACACACACACACACACACACACACACACGGTAAGGTTGGTTCATTCTTTACACATTTCAGGTAAAATGCAAAGGTTTCTGTATCGTTTGCATTATTTATTTTGCTTTACTGTGATACTTCCAATAAAACATGGCGGGAAAATATACAAAGACGAGCGAGGAAAGGAAAAGAAAAATGTAATGAAAAGCAGGACAATAACTTACTAACACCAAGACAGAGAGAGAGAGAGAGAGAGAGAGAGAGAGAGAGAGAGAGAGAGAGAGAGAGAGAGAGAGAGAGAGAGAGAGAGAGAGAGAGAGAGAGAGAGAGAGAGAACCAACGTCACCGGCAAACTTTTGTAGTAAATAATGAACTAAAAGGAAAATGATAATATGAAAATATGCTAAGAAATTAGGAAAACTATATTGCGTCGAAGTTTAAACACACACACACACACACACACACAAGGACGGGGTGAAGGACGATATACTAAGGAGGAGGAGGAGGAGGAGGAGGAGGAGGAGGAGGAGGAGGAGGAGGAGGAGGAGGAGGAGGAGGAGGAGGAGGAGGAGGTGGAGGGAGGGAGGAGGGAGAGGGGGAGGATGGAAGGGGATGAATATGAGAAGAAGGATAAGGATGAAAATGAGAACAAGAAATAGAATGCTGGAGGAGGAGGATGAAAGAAGAAGAAGAAGAAGAAGAAGAAGAAGAAGAAGAAGAAGAAGAAGAAGAAGAAGAAGAAGAAGAAAAATAAAATAACAACAACAATAACAACAACAACAAAGAGGATGGATGAAGATAAACAGAGGAGGAAGAAGAAGGAAAAAAAAGGATACGGACGAGATGACGACGACAAAGAGAACAAAAACAAGAACAAGAACAAGAACAAGAACAAGAGGAGGATGCCAAAGAGAGGATGCTGCGGGAAATACACAGAGGCACCTATTAAGACAAGCAACAAGATTTACCGTTCCTCGAAAGGGCATGGTGGAAATATAATGAAATGAAGACAGGTAAAAAAAAAAAATAAAAAAATAAAAAGACGAAAAAAGTAACCAACCTTATTCCATTTCCTCTTCCCCCCCATAACTAAACAAACGGAAAAAAAAAAATAAGTAAGAGTCACTGATAACTGTTATGGTTGAACCCGATTGTAGGAGTGAGGGAACAAAACTAACGATACTCAAAATTTTACTCCTCTCCTCCCGATCCCGAGGTGGCGAGGAACGAAAAATGCAAAGGATGGGAAATGTTATAATTGGGATAAATGAGCCGCTAAGTGTTTGTTTAAGTGATAAAAATTAGGTTCCAGCAGGAGGAGGAGGAGGAGGAGGAGGAGGAGGAGGAGGAGGAGGAGGAGGAGGAGGAGGAGGAGGAGGAGGAGGAAGAGGAAGAGGAGATGGAGGAGGAGAGAAGGACGATGAGTACTAAGAGTAGAAGAAAAGGAGGTGGAAGAGGAGTAGGAAGAGAAATAGACGAAAACAGGAGGAGGAGGAGGAGGAGGTTAGTAAGTAAAAAGCAAAGGAGAAGGAAAACGGAGAGGAAGAGGAGGAGGAGGAGCAAAACTACACGAAAAGGAGAAGAAAGAGGAAGAGGAGGAAAATGTTAAGAAGTCGAAGGAACGAAAAGGGAAGAAGAGGAAAATGAAGAGAAGAAGAAGCAGGAGATGAAGAAAAGGAAGAGAAGAAGAAGCAGGAGAAGACGAAAAGGAGAAGAGAGAGGAAAAGGAGAAGTAAAATAAAAGGAGAAGAAAGAAGAGGAGGAGGACAACGAGAAATAGAAGAAGAAGAAGAGGGAGAGGAAGAAAACGAAATACATTAATACCAAAATGAGAGAAAGAGAGAGAGAGAGAGAGAGAGAGAGAGAGAGAGAGAGAGAGAGAGAGAGAGAGAGAGAGATACAAGAATGGCAAGGCTCGGAGAGTGAAGGGAATGAAGTGAGGGGAAAGGGAAAGAGCGGGAGAGGGGAAGCCGCCAGTGTTAAAAGGGAAATTAATAACCAGGAGAGAAAGGAGAGAGGGAAAGAGAGGGGGGATGGAGAAAGGATGACTGAAGGATAAGGAGAAGTAATGCTGTTGAGAGAGAGAGAGAGAGAGAGAGAGAGAGAGAGAGAGAGAGAGAGAGAGAGAGAGAGAGAGAGAGAGAGAGAGAGAGAGAGAATAATGGATATATAGATAAAAGGAGAGAAAGAAGAGTGGAGAGAAAAAAACACGAAGAACGGGAGGAAGAAAAGAAGGAGACACAAAACAAGGAAAGAAGGATAGGAAGAAAGGAGAAGAGAGAGAGAGAGAGAGAGAGAGAGAGAGAGAGAGAGAGAGAGAGAGAGAGAGAGAGAGAGAGAGAGAGAGAGAGAGAGAAAGTTAAAAGCAAATATGAGACGGTTTGGGCAAGGTAAGGGACAAGACAAAGAGAGAGAGAGAGAGAGAGAGAGAGAGAGAGAGAGAGAGAGAGAGAGAGAGAGAGAGAGAGAGAGAGAGAGAGAGAGAGAGAGAGAGAGAGAGAGAGAGAGAGAGAGAGAGAATATATAACGAAAGGTGGAAACAGTGAAATGAAGAGAAAGCGAGAAGGGAGAACAAAAGAGAAAAAAAAGGACAAAAGAGAATAAACGAGGAGGGAAAGAGAGAAGAGACGACAACAAGGATACGATGGGCAAGAGAAGAAGAAGAAGAAGAAGAAGAAGAAGAAGAAGAAGAAGAAGAAGAAGAAGAAGAAGAAGAAGAAGAAGAGGGTACGAGAGAAAGAGAAGAAGTGACAAGACGGAAAGAAAATGACAGAATGAAGGGGAGGAGAGAGAGGAGAAGAAGGAAAACGCGAATGGGAAGGAGGAAAGGAAGAAATGAGAAAAATGGAAAGGAGGTGGGAAGAAAGGGGAAATAAAAGAGGATGAAGAGAAGGGAAGAGGAAGAGTGAGAAGGAGGAGAGGATACGAGGAAATATAAAAAATACAAGGACAGAAGATTAAAGGCGTGAGAGGGGAAGAAGAAGAAGGAGGAGGAGGAGGAGGAGGAGGAGAAGGAGGAGAAGGAGGAGGAGGAGGAGGAGGAGGAGGAGGAGGAGGAGGAGGAGGAGGAGGAGGAGGAGGAGGAGAAGAAGAAGAAGAAGAAGAAGAAGAAGAAGAAGAAGAAGAAGAAGAAGAAGAAGAAGAAGAAGAAGAAGAAGAAGAAGAAGAAAAAGGTGATGATGATGATGATGATGATGATGATGAAAAAAAAGAAGAGGATGAAAAAGCGGAAGATAAAGAAGAAGAAGAAGAAGAAGAAGAACAGCAAAGGCATAAAGAATCATTAAAAAGAAGGAAGAGAGAGAGAGAGAGAGAGAGAGAGAGAGAGAGAGAGAGAGAGAGAGAGAGAGAGAGAGAGAGAGAGAGAGAGAGAGAGAGAGAGAGAGAGAGAGAGAGAGAGAGAGAGAGAGAGAGAGAGAGAGCCTTGACCTCTCAGTGTATATAATTTAAGAGAGTGGCAGAGTGAGTGGCGAACCCGCACTGCCCAGACAGACAGACAGACAGACAGACAGACAGACAGACAGACAGACAGACAGACAGACAGACAGACAGAGAGACAGACAGACAGACAGACACCCAAGCACACTGGCAGATACTCAAACGGAGGAGGAGGAGGAGGAGGAGGAGGAGGAGGAGGAGGAGGAGGAGGAGGAGGAGGAGGAGGAGGAGGAGGAGGAGGAGGAGGAGGAGGAGGAGAAGAAGAAGAAGAAGAAGAAGAAGAAGAAGAAGAAGAAGAAGAAGAAGAAGAAGAAGAAGAAGAAGAAGAAGAAGAAGAAGAAGAAGAAGAAGAAGAAGAAGAAGAAGAAGAAGAAGAAGAAGAAGAAGAAGAGGAGGAGGAGGAGGAGGAGAAGGAGGAGGAGGAGGAGGAGGAGGAGGAGGAGGAGGAGGAGGAGGAGTAGGAGGAGGAGAAAAACGAGAAGACTCATGTAATATTACGAGGAGGAGGAGGAGGAGGAGGAGGAGGAGGAGGAGGAGGAGGAGGAGGAGGAGGAGGAGGAGGAGAAGGAGGAGGAGGAGGAGGAGGAGGAGGAGGAGGAGGAGAAGGAGGAGGAGGAGGAGGAGGAGGAGGACAAAGAAGAAGAAAATAGTTTAAGAATATTACAACAAAGATAATAATAATAATAATAATAATAATAATAATAATAATAATAATAATAATAATAATAATAATAATAATAATAATAATAACAATAATAATAATAATAATAATAATAATAATAATAATAAAACAACGAACTGTAAAGGGAGCAGAGAGAGAGAGAGAGAGAGAGAGAGAGAGAGAGAGAGAGAGAGAGAGAGAGAGAGAGAGAGAGAGAGAGAGAGAGAGAGAGAGAGAGAGAGAGAGAGAGAGAGAGAGAGAGAGAGACCTCCTAAAGGGAACGATTTAAAGGGTGATACTGCCTTCGTCTTAAATTTGCCCTTTGTAAACTGCCTACTGAGAGAGAGAGAGAGAGAGAGAGAGAGAGAGAGAGAGAGAGAGAGAGAGAGAGAGAGAGAGAGAGAGAGAGAGAAGGGAGAGGCAGGGAAAATGGAGGGAAGGAGACAAAAGAAAGGGAGGCGGGAAGGAATGGAGGAAGAACAAGGAAATTAATCAGCGTTGAGAGGAAAGGAAATCATAATGACAGGAAAGAGAGGAGGGAAAGAAAAGAATGAAAAGAGGAAATAATGACAAGAAAGAAAGAATAAAAAATGAGAGGAAAGAAAAGAGGAAAGAAGAGGAAGAAACGTAACGAAGGAAAGGAAAGCGTGAAAGGGAAAACAAGAAAGAAAAGAGAGAATAGAAAGAAAAAAAACTAAAAGGAAGATGGAATAGATGAAAAAGGAAAACGGGAAAAAGGAATAAGAGGGAAAATAAAAGGGAAAAAAACAAAGATGGAAAGCCTGACAAAAAGAAAGGGTTAGGGAAAGGAGGAGGAGGAGGAGGAGGAGGAGGAGGAGGAGGAGGAGGAGGAGGAGGAGGAGGAGGAGGAGGAGGGGTGAAGAAAGTGAGAGGGTCAGTAAATATTTATGGTTAATGGGGAAACTTTGCCTAGATGATGGAAGGGGAGAGAGAGAGAGAGAGAGAGAGAGAGAGAGAGAGAGAGAGAGAGAGAGAGAGAGAGAGAGAGAGAGAGAGAGAGAGAGAGAGAGAGAGAGAGAGAGAGAGAGAGAGAGAGAGAGAGAGAGAGAGAGAGAGAGAGAGAGAGAGAGAGAGAGAGAGAGAGATAAAATAAAACACTAGGATTTTTTATATCTTTGCATTTTTTTTAAGTGAGAATAAACATATTTTCATTCTCTCTCTCTCTCTCTCTCTCTCTCTCTCTCTCTCTCTCTCTCTCTCTCTCTCTCTCTCTCTCTATAATCCTTTCTTCTCCCTTTCTTTCCTCATTTCCTTCATGTTTATCTATACTATCTCTCCTTTTCACTCTTTCTTCTCCTCCCTTTCTCTTTCTCCCTTCCTTTGTCTCCCTTTTCTTCTTTCATTCTTTCCTACCTACCTTTTCCTTCTCTTTCTTTTCCCCATTCTTTTGTTAATTTTCTTCATTATTACCTATTTCCATTCTTTCTTTCTTTACTTATATAATCCTTCTTCTTCTCTCCCTTTTCTCCCTTTTTTTCTGCCCTTTCTCCATTTTCTTCATAGTTTCCTCCCTTTCCTTCATACTTATCTCCCTTCCTTTTTTCTTACCTATTCTTTCTTCCCTCCATTTCTTCAGTCCTTCATACCAATCTCTCTCTCTCTCTCTCTCTCTCTCTCTCTCTCTCTCTCTCTCTCTCTCTCTCTCTCTTTGGTTTCCCAGGTGGTGGATAACAAGGCAATTCTCTCGTTAACGCTCTTACACATCCACTAATTGTCTAAGGGAGAGAAAGAGAGAAAGAGAGACAGAGAGAAAGAGAGAAAGAGAGAAAGAGAGAAAGAGAAAGAGAAAGAGAAAGAGGGGATGTCGATTGCAGGTACAGATGGAACTCAGTAACCGAAAATCTGTAAAAAAAAATAAATAAAAAAAAGGTTAAATAAATAGTACATAAATAAGTTAATAAAAGGGATTACTTAAGGAGAGATGGATAATAAACAAGGGAAAAAAATGAAATAACATGCAGTTTCTTTTATTTTTCGATTTTCCTTCTTTTTTGCTTTTATTTCCTTTTGTGTGTTTTCTTTTGGTGTGTGTGTGTGTGTGTGTGTGTGTATGTGTGTTTAGAATTAATATTTTTTCATCTTTCTTCCCTTTTATTCAGTTTTAAGCGGTATTCTTTCCTTTTATTCTTTCTTTCTTTCTTTCCTTCCGTTGTATAAATTATAAATCAAACACTAATTTAACTCAATATTTTGCTCCTCATTTTTCTTCTTCTTCTTCTTCTTCTTCTTCTTTTTTTTTTCGTCATTTGTTTTTGAGAAGCGATAAATTGGGTAGAAAGAAATTGCGTAAGATTTAAACAGAGATGTAACTGTGTGTGTGTGTGTGTGTGTGTGTGTGTGTGTGTGTGTGTGTGTGTGTGTGTGTGTGTGTGTGTGTGTGTGTGTGTGTGTGTGTGTGTGTGTGTGTGTGTGTGTGTGTGTGTGTGTGCTACAGTCCTCGTGCAATACGCATTCAGCACTCACCAGACGCACCTCCTTTCACCAAGCTTCTCCCATCCCGTGCCTCCCTCCGTCAGCAGGACCCAGGCTGGCAAGGTCATCCCTATTACTATGTTAATGCGTCTGGTTCCTCTTCACACGGCGATGGTACGAGTAAGGTACAGTTCACGCGTACACAGGAGAGACAGACGAGGCAGGGAGTGAGAGAGAGAGAGAGAGAGAGAGAGAGAGAGAGAGAGAGAGAGAGAGAGAGAGAGAGAGAGAGAGAGAGAGAGAGAGAGAGAGAGAGAGAGAGAGAGAGAGAGAGAGAGGGCCGTATTCTGAAATGTTTCCGTGTTTCACAAGACTAAGACAGACGAGGCAGGGAGAGAGAGAGAGAGAGAGAGAGAGAGAGAGAGAGAGAGAGAGAGAGAGAGAGAGAGAGAGAGAGAGAGAGAGAGAGAGAGAGAGAGAGAGAGAGAGAGAGAGAGAGAGAGAGAGAGAGAGATCCGTATTCTGAAATGCTTACGTCTCTCTCAAGGACTAATTTCAAAGGCCACACGGTTAGTTAGTGATATCCTTGCGAGTGTTATAGCTATTAATAATGCGTAATACTTGTTAAACTATCACCGGAATCTTAAAAGCTGTCTTAAAAGCACCAATAACTTTCACGAGAGAGAGAGAGAGAGAGAGAGAGAGAGAGAGAGAGAGAGAGAGAGAGAGAGAGAGAGAGAGAGAAAGCAGTGACTAGCAAAGGATAAGTAAACAAAGAATAAAAGAAAAAGAATAGAACAAAGCGAAAGAAAGGAAGAAGAGAAAATAGAAGAAAAAAAGGAAGAAATAATACCGAGAGAGAGAGAGAGAGAGAGAGAGAGAGAGAGAGAGAGAGAGAGAGAGAGAGAGAGAGAGAGAGAGAGAGAGAGAGAGAGAGAGAGAGAGAGAGAGAGAGAGAGAGAGAGAGAGAGAGAGAGAGAGAGAGAGAGAGAGAGAGAGAGAGAGAGAGAGACTTATGATACTAAAAATAAAGGATATATTTAAATCGAAGAATTATTATAAATGAGAAAAAAAAGAATAAAAACATCGATACGGACAGATGGGAGGAGGAGGAGGAGGAGGAGGAGGAGGAGGAGGAGGAGGAGGAGGAGGAGGAGGAGGAGGAGGAGGAGGAGGAGGTAAGAAGAGAGGGTGACGAAGGGGAAAAAAACTGAAGTACTGAGGGTAGTGTGGGGGTTGGGAGGAAGGGAGGCAGGAAGGGAGGGAGGGAGGGAAGAGGGATGAAGGGAGAGAGGGAGGGAAAGATAGAGGGAGTGAAGAAGAGGGATGAGGGGAATGAGTGAGTGAATGGCAATAATAGAGGGGAGATGCATAAGACCTCCCTATTACTCCCCTCTCCCACCCACTCACACCCCTCTCTCTCTCTCTCTCTCTCTCTCTCTCTCTCTCTCTCTCTCTCTCTCTCTCTCTCTCTCTCTCTCTTTCTATGTCGTGAGTCACCCAAGAGGAACCTACAGTAGACTAACTTTACTTAGAGCGTGACTCACCTGACAGAGAGAGAGAGAGAGAGAGAGAGAGAGAGAGAGAGAGAGAGAGAGAGAGAGAGAGAGAGAGAGAGAGAGAGAGAGAGAGAGAGAGAGAGAGTTTTAAGATGCCAAAATGACGCTTTGTTCTGCTCTCCCCAGCCTCTCCTCTCCCTCTTTTCTCTCCCTCTCCCTCCCTTCCCCTCCTGTCTTCCCTCCCTCCCCCCCCACACCGGTCATCTCAACATAGCCCATATGTTCATGCATCTTGGTTCTCAATTTACCAAACCTCTGACTCATTCTCTCTCTCTCTCTCTCTCTCTCTCTCTCTCTCTCTCTCTCTCTCTCTCTCTCTCTCTCTCTCTCTCTCTCTCTCTCTCTCTCTCTCTCTCTCTCTCTCATTGTCTTTTCTATTATTCTTTTCTTTATTTTTTTGGGTGTGCTTCATTTTTTTCTCCTTTTAGTGTTCGTTTTCTTTCTTTCCTATCTGGTGATTTTCTTTATTTTTGTTCAATTTCGTCTTCTTTGTGTTCTGCTCTCTCTCTCTCTCTCTCTCTCTCTCTCTCTCTCTCTCTCTCTCTCTCTCTCTCTCTCTCTCTCTCTCTCTTTGTCACCCTCATCTATACCATTTCATCTCATTTTTTCTCCAATCCTTTATACTAAGACCAAACCTCCCCTTCCTTTCCTTCTCCCTTTTCCTCCCCTCCACCACCACCACCACCACCACCACAACCACCTCCTCCCCTTCCTCCTCCTGTTGCCATCACCACTCATCGCGTGAATCTAGAAACACTGGGCCACCCGCACTTCATATGACTCATCTACTAAATTGAGTGTTGCTTCTCCCCCTCTCCCCTCTCTCCCCTCCAATGACTATAGCCAGATGAAGGGATGTATAGGAGTATGTATAGATGGATGGATAGGGGATGGATATGGGCGTATGGGTGTATGGGTGAGTGAGATAATGGGTGTACGTACGCCTTATAGGAGATGGTTGGTTTTGTGTGAAGTGATAGGAAGGTCTTGGGTGTTTTACGTGATGAAGGGAGTGGGGAAGGATAGGAGGTGAGGGGAGGTGAGAGGAGATGAAGGGAAGGGGGTGAAAGAAGGGAGGTGAAGGAAGGGAGGGAAGGGGGAGAAGAAGAGTAGGTGGGTAAAAGAGGGGAGGTGAAGGAGGGGAGGGAGATAATGAGGGGAGGAAGAGAAGGGGAGGGTAAAGGAGGGGTGATGGAGGGAAGGGAAGTGAAGGGAAAGGAGAGAGAGAGAGAGAGAGAGAGAGAGAGAGAGAGAGAGAGAGAGAGAGAGAGAGAGAGAGAGAGAGAGAGAGAGAGAGAGAGAGAGAGAGAGTATAAACAGGTATAAAGACAGGTATAAAGAGACAAACAGACAGACAGACAGACAAACAGATATACACAAAACAAACGACCAAAGAGAGACGGAATACCCAGACAAACATTACAAACAGATTCAGGGACAAAGAAACAGAGAGACAGACAGACAGACAGACAGACAGACAGACAGACAGACAGACAGACAGACAGACAGACAGACAGAACTCTGCAATTTTACCAAAGAACAAAAGTTAAAAGAAAGAGGGAAAAAAAGAAAGGAGAAAAAAAAGTTGGACCTGGTTTTAGTAGAGACGGAAGGAAGAGAAGTAAGAAACGATTGATGAAAGAAAAAAAATGGTAAGGACGAAGGAAGAGAATGAGGGAAGGAGGGATGGAGAAAAGGTGGAAGGGAAAGAGCGTGGGAAGGAGTGAGGACTGGGAGAGGCAATAGAGTATGGATGAAATGGAGTTTGTAAAGGGATATATATGTGGTGGAAAACGGAAAAAAATGAGGGAAACTGAAATTAAAACAGGTACACTAAAATAATAATAATAATAATAATAATAATAATAATAATAATAATAATAATAATTGTGTGGTTGTTAGCTAGTTGTGTGAACGAGTGAATGAGCGAGACTTGTGTGAGGCATGAATACGTGTATGAGTGAACGAGCTAGGCTTCAGTCATAAGTGTTAAGTGGAAGTGCGCGGCCTGGCGCCGAGAGATCACCTACCTCCAGCCTTCTGTTCACACCTTCTGTGAATAAACACCTGCACTGTTACCTGCGTTTCCTGTGCCCCTGCTGGTCAAGAGTCGAACATGGCGCAGTGAGTAGGATCAGGACAAGGCTGCAGTGGGTACGGCGCAGAATGGAGAAGCAGTTGGAGGCGCTGGCTGCCCTGCTAGCGCGACAGTCGGAGCAGAGTCAGGCTCTGCTAGCGCGACAGTCGGAGCAGAGTCAGGCTCGCGAGGAGCGTTTAACCCAGCTGCTGGAGAGAGTGGGGACACAAGCTCCCAGTCGCACCACGGCGAGCAATGAAGGCGAAACCACAGCCCGCAGCACGTCTACCCAGGGGCGCGAGGTTCCCGACGTCCGCCACCATCATTCCTCACTTAACGGCGTCAGCATCTTTACGTGAGTTCGACACGTGGCGCCATAAGTTTGAAGGATACGTAACCCTCGCCAGGATAGACTGTCTCTCCCTGGCTGAGCAGAGGGCGGCACTCGCTGCTGTCCTAGACGACGAGTGGACCCGTACACTTCGCTACGGGATAAGCTTACCGAGAGACGCGGAGTTAAGAACCATCCTCGATGCAAATGTGTGAGTACCTGCGAAGCCAGCGCAACATCATCATGGATAGAAGAGACTTCTACTCCCGCGTGCAAGAAACGCAAGAAGGTTTTGACGACTTTTTATGTGCTGTTAAGGAAATCGCCAATTTCTGTGACTTTTGCGACCAGTGCATAAACCATCAGCTGCGTGACAGAATTGTCGTTGGGACACGAGACGAAGTGGCTCTGAAACGCATGCTGGAAAACAAGAAACTCACCCTTGAAAACGCCATAGATATTTGCAGAGCATCAGAGAGCGCTAACCAGTGTAGTGCAGTACTAAGGGGCGGCTCTCACTCTTCGAGCCATGGTGTGAACGCTGTCTCGAACTACAGGAAGGGCAGTTTCGGGGGCTCAAGCCCCACGGGCTGTTATCGTTGTGGCAAAGATTGTCGCAGTGACAAAAGGGGATGCCAGGCAATAGATAAAGTGTGTCGTAACTGCGGGAAAAGAGGGCATTTTGCGAGTGTATGTCAGCAGACAGTGAGGAAACGACGAGGAGCTTCGAGGAGTTCCTCAACTGTCTCTCCTCATCGCGGTGCAGGCCCGAGGCGGGGAGCCAGTGCCAGTGTATACCAGCTCTTATCAGGCGTATACACAAAGACGGTGACGGCACGACCTGCGCCCCAGGTGCTCATTACCGCCACACATCCCGCTGGAAGAGACAAGATTACGTGGACTCCTGACTCTGGGGCCGAAACGACCGTTATTGGCCTCGACACGGCAACGCTCCTTGGAATCCCGCCCTCCAGCTTGGCGCCCGCTGATGGTGATGGACTTTATGCTGCCGGTAATCACCCCCTCACCTGTGTAGGAACTTTCTCGTCGCACTTGCAACTGGGCGACAGGGAAGCTGAGACTGTTGTGAGCGTGGTGAAGGAGGTGAAGGGGGCGCTGCTTAGCTGGTACGATTCCATCGCTCTCGGAATCCTCCCCGAAGATTTTCCGGCTCAAATCCGACCGCTACGCAGGGAAGAACAGCACACCGGCAACAGCTCCATCAAGTACCCGACCGCCTCGCAGCCACCTCTATCTACGCCCACAGAAGTGATCAGCTGGCCTCATTCCTACGACCTGTCGCCACAGCAGCGTGCGGGGCACGCTGCTGCTGTGATCAAGGCCTTTCCCAGCGTCTTCGAAGCAAAGGAAGGTTTACGTGCAATGGCTGGTGGATCCATGGCCATCGAGTTGACAGACGACGCTCGACCCTTCGCCGTAACAGCATCTCGTACAATCCCTTACAATTGGCGTGAAGAAATTAAGAGCCAGTTGGAAGAGCTGCTTAACAAGGGAATCATCGAGAGTGTGGACTACCCTACGGCATGGTGCCACCCCATCGTGCCTGTCCCAAAAAAGACATCTGGTGTAAGGCTGTGTGTTGACCTGACACGACTCAACCGTTACGTGAAGAGGCCCGTGTATCCAGTGCGCTCACCTCATGACGCCATCGCCTCGATCGGGACCGGAGCAGTTTGGTTCACCACTCTTGATGCCAAGATGGGGTATTTTCAAGTCCCCATTAGAGAAGAAGACCAGGATTTAACCTGCTTCATAACACCTTGGGGTCGGTACAAGTTTCGGCGAGCGGTTATGGGTCTCGTCTCGTCTGGAGACGAGTATAACCGTCGAGGAGACCAAGCTCTCGGCGACATACCTAACACCATCAAGATCGTGGACGACATCCTGGCCTATGACTCCACCTACAGTGCGCACTTAGCCCATGTCATTCAGATTGTGCGGCGGTGTGACCAGCACGGCATCACTCTCAACCCACAGAAGTTTACATTCGCGGAAAGAGTGGTAGATTACTGTGGTTACTCTGTTTCTGGACAAGGCTACACGACAGACTCAAAGAAAGTTAAGGCAATCTCTGACTTCCCACGACCACAGCACATCACCGACTTACGATCATTCATGGGTCTTACAAACCAGCTTGGAAGCTTTTCTCCTGCTGTGGCTGCAGCTGCACAACCCCTCAGAGATCTCTTACGCCCGAAGAACAGTTGGTGCTGGTCTCCTAACCATGAAGAGGCGTTTGAGAAGGTGAAACAGTGTCTCGTCAGCCCACCTGTCTTGGCATACTTCGACCCATCATTACCAACGATGCTACAGACTGACGCCTCAAGGATGCACGGATTTGGATTCGTTCTCCTGCAGAAGCACAGTGACCAGTGGAAGATGGTGCAATGCGGGTCAAGATTTGTTACAGACACAGAGAGCCGCTATGCAGTAATAGAGTTGGAAATGGCTGCAATCGTCTGGGCAGTCAGGAAATGTGGCACCTACCTGAAAGGACTCCTCACTTCGATCTAGTGCTCGACCACCGCCCGCTGATACCTCTCCTCAATAGCAAGTTGTTGGGAGAAATAGAGAACCTGTGGCTGCAGCGCATGAAGGAGAAGCTTGCTCAGTATTCTTTCACAGCAAGCTGGCAAAAGGGATCGACACACTGTGTGCCCGACGCCCTCTCACGTGCTCCAGTACAGGACCCAGTGGAGGAAGAGGATGCTGCTACTTCTGGTGACCTCGACCCTCTCCACTCAGCGGTCATCTCAGCGTTATCTGCCACCAATGAGGACGGCGTCCGCTTAGCACCACTCCAGGATCAGACTGTGGAAATGGTACGTGCCGCAGCAGCAAGAGACGGGGAGTACTGCTTGCTCAAGAACGTCATCATCGAGGGCTTCCCTGATCATTGCCACGACCTCGATCACCGCTTGCGTACGTACTGGCCGGTGCGCAGTCTGCTGGCCGTAGACGACGACCTGGTGGTTTACGGGCCGAGGCTTCTTATTCCTCACAGCCTCCGCCGAGAAACACTAGAGCGACTCCATGACAGTCATCAGGGGATGGAGCGCACCAAGCGACGGGCCCGACAAACGGTGTACTGGCCTGGTATGGACAGAGACGTTGAGAACGTCGTTTCTGGATGCTCACTATGCCGTCCACTCCTACCAAGCCAAGCCAACGAACCTCTCTGGCAGGACACGGACACACCCAGCAGGGTGTTTGAGTCAGTTTCTGCAGACTACTTCCACGCAGCAGGCCGTACATACCTCGTGTATGTAGATCGCTTGTCTGGGTGGCCTCACGTGTCTGCATGCTCACGTCCAGCATCGGCTGATCAGCTCGTTCGTGTCCTTCGGGGTGTGTTCGCCGACACGGGCGTGCCTGTTCTCCTGAGGACTGACGGTGGACCGCAGTTCACTTCTTCATCGGTACGGCGCTTCCTGGCTCGATGGGGGGTGGAGCATCGTGTATCTTCACCTCATTATCCACGCTCCAATGGTCACGCCGAGGCAGCGGTCAAGTCCGTGAAGAAGCTGATCCTCACGACCACACAGCAGGGACACCTGGACGAGGATGCGTTCGCTCGCGGGTTGCTGGAACTGCGCAACACTCCGAGGGCGGAAGGGCGATCACCAGCACAAGTCCTCTTCGGTCATCCTATGAGGTCCTGTGTCCCGGCTCATCATCGCTCATACGCTCAGCAGTGGCAGCGCGCTGCTGATGAGTGCGACGCCAAGGCAGAGCGACTGAGGAAGAAAGCGAAACTTCGCCACGACGCGTCCGCCCGTACTCTTCCTCTCCTGCACCTCGGTGGCCACGTCGACGTTCAAGATCACACGACAGGCCTCTGGGATCGCCTGGGTGTCATCGTGGCTGTTGGGCGAAGGAGAGACTACCTCATCAAGATGGGCAGCGGTCGCGTGATGTGGCGTAATAGAAGACACCTACGCCCACACAGACCTCTTGCTCCCCTTCCTGTCGAGCAGCACACCGCTCATGGCGGTGCAGCGCTTCAGCATCAGGGTCACGAGGAACACCACCATCCCGGCAGCCCGGAGCATCAGGGTAACGGGGTACACCGTGGCCGAGAGCAACCAGAGCGTCGAAGCAGCCGACAGCGTAGGGAGCCGAGACGACTGCAGGTGCGGTGGCACCGTAGCACCTACGATTAGTCGTACGTGTTCATTGTACGCTGTGTTTGTTTTGTGTATATGAACCGTGTTTTCTGTACTTCAATCATTGTAACTTTGTTTCATGTGTTACGGTAGCCATAACAAAGATAAGGAATCTTCCTTATGTCTCGGGGAGGTGTGTGGTTGTTAGCTAGTTGTGTGAACGAGTGAATGAGCGAGACTTGTGTGAGGCATGAATACGTGTATGAGTGAACGAGCTAGGCTTCAGTCATAAGTGTTAAGTGGAAGTGCGCGGCCTGGCGCCGAGAGATCACCTACCTCCAGCCTTCTGTTCACACCTTCTGTGAATAAACACCTGCACTGTTACCTGCGTTTCCTGTGCCCCTGCTGGTCAAGAGTCGAACAATAATAACAATAATAATAATAATAATGAAAAGAGTTTAAAGTAAAAAAAAACGAAAAACAAGAATTTAAAGGGTAAATACAAAAAGCAAGAGTTTAAAGGGAAAAAATGAAAAAAAAAGTTTACAGGGAAAACACAAAGAAAGCAAGAATTTAAAGGGAAAACAAAAAAAACAAGAGCTTAAAGGGAAAATACAAAGAAAGCAAGAGTTTAAAGGGGAAAAAACGAACACAAATAGGAGCTTAAAGAAAAAAAGGGAGTTTAAAAGAAAAAAAAAGAAAAAGTAAGAGCACAAAAGGAAAAAAAACAAAAACAAATGTAAAGAAGAAAAAAAGACAAAAATAGATAAAAATTCAGTTTCTAAATTTCTAAAAAGCACAAAAAGAAGAAGAAGAAGAAGAAGAGAGAGAGAGAGAGAGAGAGAGAGAGAGAGAGAGAGAGAGAGAGAGAGAGAGAGAGAGAGAGAGAGAGAGAGAGAGAGAGAGAGAAAAAAGGCTGAATTTATGTCACATCCCTTCCGACAAAAGATGAGAGGTCCTTCCCTTTCCTGAGGAGGTGGAGGGGAAGGAAGGGAAGGGGAAGGAGAGGGATAGGGGGAGGGGGAAAGAGGAGGGGGAAGGCGAGTCGAGGCGTTGGTCACGGAAACTCACACCGCCATTATGTGGAATTAATTAAGCAAACATCCCTCCCACTCAACTTCTTCGCCTCTCTCTCTCTCTCTCTCTCTCTCTCTCTCTCTCTCTCTCTCTCTCTCTCTCTCTCTGGTGTCTATTCTCAGCCTCTTCTTTTTCTCTCTCTTTTTCTCTGCTTCCCTTGTCTATTTCGTGATTATTTCCTTTTTCTTCCTTTTTTCTCTCATTTTTTTTCTTTCTTAAAGGTCTCTCTCTCTCTCTCTCTCTCTCTCTCTCTCTCTCTCTCTCTCTCTCTCTCTCTCTCTCTCTCTCTCTCTCTCTCTATCTATCTATCTATCTATCTATCTATCTATCTATCTATATATCTATCTTTTTCTCTTCCTTCAGTCCAACTTTTTATTTTCTTCTTTCCTTCCTTTCTTCATTTATTTATTCATTCATCTTTATCCCTTTCTCTCATTTTCCTCATGCTATTTCCACCTCTCTTCTCTTCCCTCTCTCCCTCTCCCTCTTTTATTCACTATTCCATTCCTTTCTCCCCTCTTTCCTCTCTTCCCAGCGAATCCTTTAATTTTGCCTTCCCATCTCTCCAACATTACCTCGCGCGCTCTCTCTCTCTCTATCTCTCTCCCTCTCCCTCTCTCTCACGCCCTCCCTCCCTCCCTTACACTCTGCCAGACCTAAAAAGTGGTTTGCCTTGGTTCTGGGTGATGAGGGCGCGGGTGGAGAGGTGAGGGGTGAGAGTGAGGGAGGGGAGAGAGGAGGGAGAGTGAGGGGAGAGGGGAGTGAAAGGCAAGGGAGATAGAGTGAGAGGCGAATGGGAGGCTTGTATATGTGTGTGTGTGTGTATGTTTGTGTGTGTGTGAAGATGGAAATGATGACAAAGAAATAAAAGGTGGAGGAGGAAGAGGTGGAGGAGGAAGAGGAGGAGGAGGAGGAGGAGGAGGAGGAGGAGGAGGAGGAGAATATACACTTCCTGCAGTCTTCCAATCATCTCCCGTTTTTTGTTCTCTATTCCTTATTATCACGGCCTTGGGTGACGTCACAGTGTGCGCAGAAAACGTGGTGCTGGTTGTCTCCTGGTGATTATTTAGAGGCACTGCACACACACACACACACACACACACACTACTACTACTACTACCACTGTTACTGCTACTGCTGCTGTTATTGCTACTGCTACTACTACTACTACTACTACTACTACTACTATGATAATTATACCCGCATAACAACACGCGCCCGCACACACACACACACACACACACACACACACACACACACACACACACACCACAAAAACTACTACTACTACTACTACTACTACTATTACCGTTACAACTAATATGATAACTACTACTACTATAACACACACTCGTATTCACAACTACTACTACTACTACTACTACTACTACTACTACTACTACTACTGCTACTACTGCTACTACTATTACCATTACTACTAATACAATAACTACTAGCTACTAACACGCACACACACGCACGCACGCACACACACACACACACACACACACACACACACACACACACACACACACACACACACACACACACACACACACCACTATTCCCAAATGCATAAAATACACAAAAATACACACACAGCATCGATATTTATGTGTACACGAACTGAGAAGTATCATGTGTACGTGGAAACATGAACACACACACACACACACACACACACACACACACACACACACACACACACACACACACACACACACACACACACACACACGAAAAAAAAAACTTGATGACGATAAAAAAAAACTAAATAAATAAAGAGATAAATGAATAAGAAAATCAAATAAATGATAATAAGGAAAGAACCACACATTCCTTTACTCTCTTCAGTCGGAGGAGGAAAGAAAGAGCACGCAGGAGTATTCCCAGCGCAGAATCTCCACCAATTACACCTCCATCTCTTAATGAGTCTGGGCGCACCTGGTAATAACGTCTCCAGGTAACAATTAATTTTACTCTCCATTAATCCAAGACTCAGGTATTTCCTCCTTGTATTGCCTCGCTTACCTGCAAGGCGCCGTCACGCACACCTGTACAGTCAGGCATAGGTTGGCTATAGTGATACAAAGAATGGTAAATTAATGAATAAGTAGATAAAAGATAAATAAGTGGTTAAATAAATAAAATTGGTTAATAGGTCAACTTTCTGATTACTGATTTAGAGAGAGAGAGAGAGAGAGAGAGAGAGAGAGAGAGAGAGAGAGAGAGAGAGAGAGAGAGAGAGAGAGAGAGAGAGAGAGAGAGTTATGGTAGACACAGCAAGATACAGGTGAAGTGCAATCCAGTTTCTCAGCCTTGTCCTTGCCTTCCCTGGTCCCTCGTCTGCGTGCAAAGGTCGCGGGTGAAAGGTCACACATCAAGCTCCTCGAGGCACAAGTTTCTCACGCTCACAAGGCTGCAGGTCACCAGGTTAAGGTCCCAAGGTCACGAGTCACAAGATTAAGCTCCCAAGTGACATCTCAAGTCTCAGAGCCTCAGTTGTCTCTCCGGTTAGTTTCTGAGCCACGCGTTTCGTTTCGACTGACATGAATGCGCCTCGTCGTGGGAATAAGTGATGCTCGTGCTCATGCTGTGTTGCTCTTCCACCTTTCCTTCCTGCTGGGGTTTGTCTGTATTGTATCTGTTCCCGAGAAATGTGACCACTCCAGTCCTTCAAACTGCCGACCAATAGTTTTGATTTATTGTCTTTCCGAAGTTATTGAGTTTATCTTTAAGTGGAATATTCCAAAACATCTGCCTGCTCACAGTTTTCTTTCTGATCGTCAGTGTGGATTCCGTCAAGGGCAATCCACTGGCGATCTTCTCTCATTCCTTAATGAATCTTGGTCATCTTCCATTAGAGATAGAGATTTCAGTGAAACCGCTCTTGTTGCCTGAGACACATCAAAAGTTTTTGATGAAGTCTGGCATAAATCCTTGATTTCTAAGTTCCTCTCATACAATTTTTATCCATCTCTGCATCTTGATCTCAATTTTCCTTTGTGGTCTGCAGTGGTGGACGGACAGTGTTCTCCTAAATCTATAAACAGGGCTGTGTTCTATGACTTACAATCTTCTCCAACTTCTTGTCCAGTCAATCCACTCTTACGGTTCCCAGATGCAATACAAAATCCTTCGTTTAGGAAGCACCGTCCTATTCTTGATACAATAAAGAAACAGGACGTAAAACCGAAAAAAAAAAATAATAATAATAATAATAAACATTAAAGAAATAAACAAAAAGTCACAAGCCTCAGCCCATCAGTGAGTCAGGTGAGCCATAACAGCCCGTGATAGCCCCTTGAGGTCAGCAGATAAGTAAGCAATCAGGGTCAGGTATACACAGGCAGGTAAGTGCAGGGATGGGCGAGAGTGAGGAGGTGCCACAACATTATCAGGAGAGGCAAGTGACGTTGAAATTAAAATGCAGACGATGTTTATGCAAGCCAGTGTCCGCGAGCGATTATCATTTCGGTATTACATTTTGCCTCAGGTAGATTACAAGGGGCGAGGGAGCGGAGACTGCGGGAACCATTAAGGGAAGCAGGGGAGCGGTGGGGTGAGGGGGGAAGGAATGAGGGAGGGGCAGCATTACGAGTGAGAGAAGATTAGCAGGAAGATAGGAAGATACCACCGCGAGAGAGAGAGAGAGAGAGAGAGAGAGAGAGAGAGAGAGAGAGAGAGAGAGAGAGAGAGAGAGAGAGGGGGGAGGGATAACGAAAGCAAGGAAGTGGAAGGGAAGAGAATGAGATAACTGATAGAATGAGGGGAGAGGAAGGGAATGAAGGAGGAAGAAAGATGAAAGGGAAATGAATGAAAGTGAACGAGAAGGAAGTGACAAGAAAGAGATGGAAAAAGTGTGTGGAGAGAGAGAGAGAGAGAGAGAGAGAGAGAGAGAGAGAGAGAGAGAGAGAGAGA
>NC_087185.1:16149163-16161663 GCF_035594125.1 Scylla paramamosain
GAAGGCTTTTACTGCTGTGGTTATAATTTCCTTAACATTCAAGATGCTGTACGTACAAGAAATGTAATTTGCATGGAGACGTCAAAAATGAGTAAAGATGTTATTTTTGTCTTTGCCATACTACAAAAGGATTTAAGAGAACGGAGCACAAAAAGTATTGAAAATATTTTAAAAAGTTCAAATGCTTTAATCGTATCAAAAGTGCAGTAGTCTTAATCCTTTCACTGTTCTTTGACTTGTTTCCCTAATCACAAACCCCGAATGTAGCATAAAAAGTATTCGAAAATATTCAAAAGTTCACATGTTTTAGTCGTATAAAAAGTGTAGCAATCCCTTAACCCTTTCACTGGTATTTGTCTTGCTTCTCTAATCAGAAAGCACTCTGAGGTATTCATATTATTGTTCCACAGCCACCTCTGAACATCACACTGGCTAGACATTGGATAATCTGTTCTATTCACTCCCTCTTCTGTCTTGTAGATGCTGTAAAGGATTCTATGCATTGTTTCTAGTCTATGCATTGTCTTTAGTGTTGTGAATGCGTTAAACCAGACTTATATTAAAAGTAAAGGGTTTAAATTTAAATACTAAGAGATAAAAAAATAAATATATCTTAACCCTTTCACTGCTAATCAGTCTTTCTCATAATGAACTGTAACTTTTAAAACACTTTTTTCGTACTAGTCTCTAAAACATGTGCTTGTGTGGCCTGGCAAACATAAAATTGTTATTTATATTCCCTTTTCTTAATGTCCACCTAAATAATTCATTACAGTGACCTCAATGTCAACGAGAGACGACCATAGCAGAAAAAGGGTTAAAGTGGCTATGAGGACAATTTTGTCCAGCAGTGAATGAGTTAAACGTTTTGGCATTTCATCTCCAACACTTAAACTGGATCTAGTGGATGTCTGTGGAGGCACTCATTATTTAACCCAACCTCACCTAACGTAACCTAACCTAATCCAATCTAACCAAATCATAACTAACCCTAACGCTGATTTTTATACGATCTCTCTCTCTCTCTCTCTCTCTCTCTCTCTCTCTCTCTCTCTCTCTCTCTCTCTCTCTCTCTCTCTCTCTCTCTCTCTCTCTCTTCGTCCCCATTGTAGGATGCGATACAGATTTACACACGTTTCCGTTGTATTACTTGCACCTTTAGCCTGGAGTGTATAAGGAATATTCTCCTCCCACGACCTTAAAGTGATATGGGATGACAACTACTGAGAACGAAAAATAAATAAAACGAAGGTGTAATGGGGTGGTCTCGCCAGGACACCATTTTCTTCCCGTATTCTTCGACGTGTTCTCAATCCTGTCCTGTGTATTATCCAATTCCTTCCTTCTCCTTTTCCCTTTCCCTTTTCCGTCCCCTTCCATCCTGTCCTTTCACTCTCTCCTCCCTCCCCTCCTGCCTTCTCCTTCCCCGCGCCCTTCTGTCTTGTCCTTTCACCCTCTGTTTCCGCCCCTCCTTCCCGGCCCTCCCTCGCGTTCCCCTCACCAGCGAGAGCCGCATCAGGTCTGGTTAGCAACTTGTCGGGTTCTCTGATCAATAACTATAGATAGACACGCCAGTTTCTCTTCTCGCTGCCCGCCCGCCCGCGCTACATAAACACACATACACAGACACACACACACACAGAGGCTGGTCGTGCCTCTCGCTGTGGCAGGAAATAATCTTAATCATATCATAAGAGATCATCCTGAGATCGATCGATGGACTTGGAGTGGAGGAAGAGTAGTGCGTATGGCTGCTCTCTCTCTCTCTCTCTCTCTCTCTCTCTCTCTCTCTCTCTCTCTCTCTCTCTCTCTCTCTTGGTCTCCACCCCTCTCCGCTCCCATCCTCACCCCTGCACCCAGACACCACTAACACCCCTTTCTTCTCCCCTCACTGGCTCTTAGTTCAACAAGTATCTCACTCTTACCCTCCCCTTTCTTCTTTATCTTTTTTTTTTTTTTTTTTTGCGCTTTTTATTTTCAGTTCCCTCCGTGTCCTCTTCGTCATTGGCCACGTCCAGCCTCGCCCCCTCCCCCACCCCATACACACACACACACACACACACACACACACACACACACACACACACACACACACACACATTCCAGGTAAACAAAGAAAGAGGGTAAGACTAACCACTTGAAAAAAAAAAGATAAAAAGAAAAGTACGGATTCAGTTTGATAGGCATGATCCTCTCTCTCTCTCTCTCTCTCTCTCTCTCTCTCTCTCTCTCTCTCTCTCTCTCTCTCTCTCTCTCTCTCTCTCAGATAATAACAGGGTGGCGCTATACGTTTAAAAATTTAAGTGGTAAGGTCCACAGAACCTTGCCCAGCAGAACACCATGTTTAACGAAAGAAAGAAAAAAAAAACTATTTTGCACTCAGAATAGCTCAAGACAATGCATTTGAAGCATTGCAACACATTCTAACAATAAATAAATAAATAAATAAATAAATAGATAAAAGAACACCTGGCAATGAAAAAAAAATGAAAACGCTAATTCAACAAAATAACGTGATAAATTAACTCATCCCACACGCATAACAGAGGAAGCGTTTGGTGGGGAGGGGCCTTAACCTTTACTACACCTCTTAGATACTGTAGCTTATTATAAACGCAAGGGCTGCTGCTGCTGTTTGATATTCCTTTGTGTCCTTGCGCCCTTAGGTTGCCAGTCAGTGCACGGCGGTAACCACGGGACTGTTTATTTATCCCCGCATCTTCCTTGTCACAATAGAGGAATAACTGTACATGGCTGAGCGGCTGAGTGTTGGTGGGGACGCGGGGTGTAGCGCGAGCCTCATCCACACCCACGAGTGATAATCCAATGAGATAAAAAAAAAAAAAAAAAAAAAAAAGAAGGAAAAAAGAAAACCATGCTGAGATACATTGACTTCACCCCACATGAATGTCGAGTAAAGTTCCAGCGGAGTCTCTCAGGACTACTCGCTATCGGCTATCACGGTGACGAGCCCTACCTGTAATTAACCCTTTGAGGCCCAGTGAGTGCAGGTAGAGCCCGTTTAAAGCCTGTAGCGGCGGTAGCAAGAGAGCCTTATCGCGCCTTACTCTAGCGGCATCTGGCAACTCTCCGGTCTGTCAACTAACTCACACGTGGTGCCCAGAATGAGGGTTAGAAGGGCGTATGTGCTTGCCTTTGGTGTGTTGTGGGTGCGTGGGGGTGTTGGGGGGCATGAGGGGGTGTTGAGGAAGAGGGATGGAGGAGCCCTCGCCTGCAGTCACCCCACGATAAATAGACCGTGAGAAAATTTGTTCTTATGTGTGATGCAAACAAGGGAGAAAGAGCAGCGGTGTGTGTGTGTGTGTGTGTGTGTGTGAGGAAGGCGCGCGTGGCAGTCATCACAACCTCCCTCTTTCCTCCATGCAGCGGGGGGAACAGAACGCCTCTCTCTCTCTCTCTCTCTCTCTCTCTCTCTCTCTCTCTCTCTCTCTCTCTCTCTCTCTCTCCAGTGTGTATTCTGTAGCTTTAGTCAGGGAGTCAGCCAGTCCCAGAGAGAGAGAGAGAGAGAGAGAGAGAGAGAGAGAGAGAGAGAGAGAGAGAGAGAGAGAGAGAGAGAGAGAGAGAGAGAGAGAGAGAGGGGGGCAACACAGAATACCATGAACCGCTAAGAAACGAGACGAGACGGCGGCAACAGTAATACTCCGGTAAAAAACGTTCTTCACAGACCTTCGTGTTTTTCCTCATCAATTCATCTGCTTGAAAATTCTCGTCCCGCTGCTCCCTCGCCCCTCCTTCCTTCCCTCCCTCCCTATGAGTAATCCGCGGGGTGGACATCAGGTAAATCCCCTTTATAAATACTCCCTAAAGAGGATCAATTAGCGATATGGATGCGGAATGCTGTATCTTAATTATCATCGCAAATCCCCTTTTTGATTCCCTGGCAGAGCGTCGCCCGCCATTAGCAAGTGCTTTGAGCCTTAGCATGGGATTCCTCACCCTTCTATTCTCTCTCTCTCTCTCTCTCTCTCTCTCTCTCTCTCTCTCTCTCTCTCTCTCTCTCTCTCTCTCTCTCTCGTCCTACAAAATCAACTACTACATACCCAACTTCTCTTCCCACCTCTCAATCTTCCTCCAAGCGTCCTCTTCCCCCTCCTCTCCCCATCACCCTCCTCCTCCTCTTCCCGAGAAAACAGACAGAAACTCACCTCGGAATTCACGTACACAGGGAAGGGAGAGGAAGGGAAATCATAACCTTGCTTACTCCCCTCCCTTCCCCCTCCCATCCCGACATAACTTCCCCTCCCAGCCTCCTGTCCATTCCCCTCCCATCTCAACGGAAACCCCTCCCCAGTCCCCCTCCCTTCCCCTCCTAACAAGGCACTACCGACCCACACTTAGGTTCTGAAGGCCTTCTTGTAAACGCACCAGCAGGTTGACACACACACACACACACACACACACACACACACACACACACACACACACACACACACACACACACACAGGGAGAGAATTAATCATCATAAATCACTCACTTACCACTCTGTACATAAGTGAAAGGGGGAGAGCTGGCCAATGCGACTGACAATTAAGCTTTAACTAGTGGAATCGATCAGATATTTACGAGTGTGTTACCTAATTATCAATACCAGAATGTGTTTCAATGATGCACTAGAACGAACAATCATACAACGTCATTATTCATTCATTCCACCCACTCTGTCACACATCATCCTCACCCCTTCCCTCTCACTTCACTTAAAAAGCCTCCTGAGCCATAAAAATGAATAAATAAAAGCGCGCAATGGACTTTCTCTTAATCGTGCGCCTGGCTCCGAGAATCGTACGCCTGGCAGCACGCGCCCCTGCCCCGCCCCGCCCCGCCCTGCCCCGCCCCTGCCTTCTGTCACCTGTTGCCACCACGAGAGCACCGCCATACCGCTGCCGTCCCTCGGATAAAGAAGCGCCTGCCTGCACACACACACACACACACACACACACACACACAGTCAGTATTTCAATGTTATGTATTTTTCTTCTTTTTATACGTGAAAAGTTCTGCATTTTTCTTGTTTTTGTTGTAATTTGAAACTTTGTTCGCGATATTATTATTATTATTATTATTATTATTATTATTATTATTATTATAGTTGTTGTTGTTGTTATTGTTGCTGTTATTGTCATTACGTTTTCCTCTCGCGGAAATACATTATGTGAAGCAAAATCAGGACACACACACACACACACACACACACACACACACACACACACACACACACACACACAGCATAGCCCACACATGTATACATAAACCCATTTAGCCTCATTAAGTAACACATGATAGGAGAGATGAGGTCTTCACCCATGGCACGCTCCCTTCCTCCATCCCCCACCCGCCAGCCAACCCCCACCCCGCCGCCTGCCCCGCACCACCCCTCCCTCGCTTGGTTCAGCAGGACTGCCAACCCTCCCGACAAGCGGAAACGTTGCTCAGTGTGTGAACGTTGTCAAGTGTGTGTGTGTGTGTGTGTGTGTGTGTGTGTGTGTGTGTGTGTGTGTGTGTGTGTGTGTGTGTGTGTCCTGGGGGGGAGTTGATCTGAAACGTGCTTTTGTAAATATTCTTCTGAGCGTTTTGGTAAATGTATGCATCATTGTTTCAATGTGTGAATCTCTCTCTCTCTCTCTCTCTCTCTCTCTCTCTCTCTCTCTCTCTCTCTCTCTCTCTCTCTCTCTCTCTCGTGTGTGTGTGTGTGTGCATGTGCTCAGTTCAATCTTAGATGAAACTACGTAATGTTTCTTGTAATACGTAAACATAAGACATACGGAATGACACAAGAAATACATGAAGTAAGCGTTGTACATTAATATTCCAGATACGCTGTGTTGGAGAGAGAGAGAGAGAGAGAGAGAGAGAGAGAGAGAGAGAGAGAGAGAGAGAGAGAGAGAGAGAGAGAGAGAGAGAGAAAGGTAATACGACAGATAAAAACACCTAAGAGACGAAAGTCAGTGTTGCCACAATACTATCAACAACACTTGGCTATCAGGTCACCAAGAGCAGCGTTACCAGACTCAGAGGTTTTCTCTCTCCAGCCCCGCACCGCACTCATTTCCGCCAAACTTTCGTTCGTTTCACAATCGCCACAATGCTTCGCTCGTTCCCCTCCACCTTTTCCCTCCGGCCTTCGCTCATTGCCTCGGCCCGGGCTGCGAGCAATGTCCTTTAGATTCTGTCCAGGATATAATGAGGAAATCCCACTATGATTTTACCGGAGAGAGAGAGAGAGAGAGAGAGAGAGAGAGAGAGAGAGAGAGAGAGAGAGAGAGAGAGAGAGAGAGAGAGAGAGAGAGAGAATATTAGTGTTTTGTAATATCTGTCTGGTAAAAAATGCATCTACATTTCTAAAATATTATGAAATTCTCTAGTAATGTCAGTTAACACCTGAAAAAATAAAGTAATAGTGATCCGTGTTACCTGTAGACATCTATTTAATATCGATGCCTTACTAGATTATACAGGTAACGAAAGGGTATTATCCCTTAATGAATAACACCTGGATAGATAGTAGATTGATTGATAGATAAATATAAATAGTTAGATGAGTATAGATAGATGGATAGATAGATAGGTAGATAGATATATAGATAGACAGATAGACACAGATAGATGGAGAACGACAGACAAACAGACAGGCAGACGGAAAAACAGACAGACAAACTGATAGATAAATACATATTTTTTTTATTGATTAAAAGGCAATATAAATAAAGTTGACGAAGCTACAATGGTTTCTTTCTTTTAAGTCCAACCTAATTCCTAATCGTAATATTCTTGGTAAACAAAACGGTAAACAAAAGCTACCAATGGCGAACAAATTACACTAACTACTAAGGTAATGGTGAACAGACTAAGCACTTCATATATATCAAAATAACCAAATCAGAATCATCTATACTGTTTACAACGAGGGTAGTAAGTACCATAATATATGTCTGAATCACCATCACCACCACCACCACCACCACAACCATCATCATCGTCACCATCATCATCATCATCATCATCATCACCATATTCTGGCATTTGTTTGCAATTCATTTTCTTCTGCATCCACTTCCTTGAATCTGGTAAAGGAGAAGGAAGAGGGAAAGGAGGAAGAGCGGGACGGTGAGTGGTGGTGGTGGTGGTGGTGGAATGAGGGCAAGTGGTGGTGCTGTAGTGGTGGTGGTGGCGGAGGTGGTGGTGGTAAACATAATTGTGGCCATGATAAGAAAGAGAAAGAGAGAGAGAGAGAGAGAGAGAGAGAGAGAGAGAGAGAGAGAGAGAGAGAGAGAGAGAGAGAGAGAGAGAGAGAGAGAGACTCATGGTTCCCCAAGAAATGAATGTAAAAGGAAAATATGAAATTCGGAGAATACACATTTGAAAAAGAAAAGATCAAAGAGTGATAACAAAGATTCTTCCAGGTGTGTGTGTGTGTGTGTGTGTGTGTGTGTGTGTGTGTGTGTGTGTGTGTGTGTGTGTGTGTGTGTGTGTGTGTGTGTGTGTGTGTGTGTGTGTGTGTGTGTGTGTGTGCGCGCGCGCGCAAGAGTAGCGGATGGAAGGTCAGAGGGAAGGAGAGAAGACGGAAGGAAAAGAAGAGGAAGTTAACCAAACACACGTACTATGCATGCCTCTCCCCCAACACACACACACACACACACACACACACACACACACACACACACACACACAAACGAGTAGCATAACACCTGTGTGTGTGTGTGTGTGTGTGTGTGTGTGTGTGTGTGTGTGTGTGTGTGTGTGTGTGTGCAGTAGTGGGTGGATAAGTCATAGAGCACTTATCACCACACACACACACACACACACACACACACACACACACACACACACACACACACACACACACACACACAAAGGCACCACACCCTCCTTCCAAGTTGCCTTCACCCTTCCTTTCACTTTCTATGCTAAACTCCCGAAGGCTCTCCGTCCGCTCCTCTCTGTCTGGGTACCTCCTCCTTCTTCTCCTCCTCTTCTTCTTCTCTGGTTCTTACTCTTCCTCATTATCCTCCTCCTTCTTCCACTCCTTTCATTTTTCTTTACCTTTTTTCTTGCTTTTTTCTCTTCTCTTCCTCCTCCTCCTCCTCCTCCTCCTCCTCCTCCTCCTCCTCCTCCTACACGCTGTTTTCTGCACTTATTGCTTCTTTTCTTCTTACTCTTCCTCCTTCTCCTCCTTCTCATCATCATCATCATCATCATCATCATCATCATCATCATCATCATTCTCCATAATTTCTTAATTCCCATCACTGCATTTCCAATCCGCTTCTCTTTTTTTCGTTTTTTATTCCTTTCTCCTTCTCTTCCCCTTCCTCCTATGTTCCTTCCCTTTACTTCCTTGTTTTTTTTATTTCTTTTAGATATTTTAATTATTCCTGCACTACTGCTGCTACTACTACTGCTACTACGACTACTACTACTACTACTACTATCACCACAATTACTATTTATAATGCTGATAAAGCAAACTCCTTGACATTTAAGCGCACACACACACACACACACACACACACACACACACACACACACACACACACACACACACACACACACACACACACACACACACACACACACACACACACAGTACACACAGTTTCTTTAATTACTTAATATGTATACCAAGGCCAGTGATGATGGTGGGGTTGGTTCTCTCTCTCTCTCTCTCTCTCTCTCTCTCTCTCTCTCTCTCTCTCTCTCTCTCTCTCTCTTGGAGTCTTATCTTCGCCTCTGTTACGGATATAGAGAAGTCAGATAATTGCTTTTAACTGTCCCGCGTTTCCAATTATATAAAATGAACGTGGTAATCTTCATCCACGAAACCTGAGAAGACGTGGCTATGGTAGAGGTAGGAACAATATTAGTACAATCGAAAAGTTGTATATTTAAGTGAAAGTGTAAAGGTAGTAGTAGTAGTAGTAGTAGTAGTAGTAGTAGTAGTAGTAGTAGTAGTAGTAGTAGTAGTAGTAGTAGTAGAAGTAGTAGTAGTAGTAGTAGTAGTAGTAGTAAAAGTAGTAGTAGGAGCACAAGTAGTAAAAGTAGTACAATGACGAGAAGAAACAGCAAAAGTAAAACAAGAAATAAGAAAGTCAGTTGGCTTATAAAGAGGTTACCTGTTCAGTGATGATGGATTTCCAGAGAGAGAGGATGCCAAGAGGAGGAGGAGGAGGAGGAGGAGGAGGAGGAGGAGGAGGAGGGCAAGGCCGAAGACGAGGGCAACTAGCTAAAATTCAACAAACAAGAGATGGAAGAAGAAAAGGAAGAAGAGGGAAAAGAATTACTAGAAGAGGAAGAGGAAGAAGAAGAGGAGGAGGAATACAAGGACGACGAGAGGAGAGAGAAGGACGAGTTAGGAGTATACGAGATACCTTTGTAGTGACTGGAAGAGAGGGAGACGCAAGGGTAGAATCATAGACACCACTGGCGATAACTTGGCAAGGTGGAGGACACGAAGCAAGACAATTACCTCAGGTGTGTCCGCGGCAGGTGCACAGGCGCCCCAGGTGAACACGTGAGCCACGTCCCTAACAATTCCTCCCACACCTGTCTGCCGCTCTCTCTCTCTCTCTCTCTCTCTCTCTCTCTCTCTCTCTCTCTCTCTCTCTCTCTCTCTCTCTCTCTCTCTCTCTCTCTCTCTCTCTCTCTGTCTCTCTGTCTCTCTTCAGAATACCTGATAGAAATGAGAGAAATCATTACGATTCCTCTCCTTATCTGACAGTCTCTCTCTCTCTCTCTCTCTCTCTCTCTCTCTCTCTCTCTCTCTCTCTCTCTCTCTCTCTCTCTCTCTCTCTCTCTCTCTAAGACAAATCATTACCTTGACTTTTTAAAGGGCTGACAAGGAAGCTTCCGCACACCCACCCACCCATCCACCTACCCAAACAGGTACACCCACCCACCAACCCACTCACCCCCACCCCGCCCCTCCCTTCCTACCATCCCAACACTTGCAAAAAAAACACAAACAATAAACATATGCTAAAAACTATGAGGTAGAAAAACACCCTTTCATTCTACGCATTGTTTTAGACACACACACACACACACACACACACACACACACACACACACACACACACACACACACACACACACACACACACATACACATTTTTCGTTAACTTCAGTGTAAAGGTTGGAGGTCAAACCGGCAGGAGGAGGAAGAGGAGGAGGAGGAGGAGGAGGAGGAGGAGGAGGGAGTTTCAGCATATCTATTAAAACTTGGAAAAAAAAATAACTTAGACATTTTAAAAGCAAACGAGACAGACAACGGATAGAAAGCGGAATGTGTGTGTGTGTGTGTGTGTGTGTGTGTGTGTGTGTGTGTGTGTGTGTGTGTGTGTGTGTGTGTGTGTGTGTGTGTGAGAGAGAGAGAGAGAGAGAGAGAGAGAGAGAGAGAGAGAGAGAGAGAGAGAGAGAGAGAGAGAGAGAGAGAGAGAGAGAGAGAGAGAGGAGAAAGGGAGAGTGAGGAAGGCTTGCCTCACCCCCCCAGCTAATTCACCAGCCTGCCCCCCTGACCTACACCAGCCTCGAGGTCAGATAATGACGTCATAAGTTGATCACCAAGGAACGTAGTAGTAGTAGTAGTAGTAGTAGTAGTAGTAGTAGTAGTAGTAGTAGTAATAGTAGTAGTAGTAGTAGCAGCAGCAGTTATAAAGATGGTAAAACTAGCAACAGTAGTAGTAGTAGTAGTAGTAGTAGTAGTAGTAGTAGTAGTAGTAGTAGTAGTAGCAGTAGTAGTAGTAGTAGTAGTAGTAGTAGTAGTAGTAGTAGTAGTAGTAGTAGTAGTAGTAGCAGTAGTAGTAGTAGCAGTAGTAACAACAGCAGCAGTAATAGTAATAGCAACAGTAGTAGTAGTAATAGTAGTAGTAATATCAGCAGCAGCAGTAGGTGTTGTTGTTGTTGTAGGCATATAGATGGTAAAACTAGTCGTAATCATAGTAGCAATAGCAGCAGCAGCAGCAGCAGCAGCAGTTGTAGTAGCAGTGGTAGTAGTAGTAGTAGTAGTAGTAGTAGTAGTAGTAGTAGTAGTAGTAGTAGTAGTAGTAGTAGTAGTAGCAGTAGCAGGAGCAGGAGCAGGAGCAGCAGCAGCAGCAGCAGTAGTAACAGGAACAGCAGCAGCAGTAGTAGTAGTAGTAGTAGTAGTAGCAGTAGCAGTAGCAGTAGCAGTAGTAGTAGTAGTAGCAGTAGTAGTAGTAGTAGTAGTAGTAGTAGTAGCAGCAGCAGCAGCAGCAGCAGCAGCAGCAGCAGCAGCAGCAGCAGCAGCAGTAGTAGTAGTAGCAGTAGTAGTAGTAGTAGTAGTAGTAGTAGTAGTAGTAGTAGTAGTAGTAGCAGCAGCAGCAGCAGCAGCAGCAGCAGCAGCAGCAGCAGCAGCAGCAGCAGCAGCAGCAGCAGCAGCAGCTGTAGTAGTAGTAGTAGTAGTAGTAGTAGTAGTAGTAGTAGTAGTAGTAGTAGTAGTAGTAGTAGTAGTAGTAGTAGTAGTAATAGTAGTAGAAGCGATGGTAGTTAATACCAACAGTAGTAGTAGTAGTAGTAGTAGTAGTAGTAGTAGAAGTAGCAGCAGTAGTAGTAGTAGTAGTAGTAGTAGTGATAGCAATCGTAGTAGTCGTAGTAGTGGTAAAAGTAAACACCCGCACAACTACAAGTGGTCAAATGCCATGATATTTGTAGCAGTACTTAAGTCTCTCTCTCTCTCTCTCTCTCTCTCTCTCTCTCTCTCTCTGTGTGTGTGTGTGTGTGTGTGTGTGTGTGTGTGTGTGTGTGTGTGTGTCCATGCAACATCTCTTTCCATTACAAACATTCCCTCTCCTGCACCACAGCTCTCACATTATTGTAAACTCTCTCTCTCTCTCTCTCTCTCTCTCTCTCTCTCTCTCTCTCTCTCTCTCTCTCTCTCTCTCTCTCTCTCTCTCTCTCTCTCTCTCTCACGTCATGTCCCTCACTCCACTCCCCGTCCTTCAGTCCCTCCATGACTCTTCTCTCTCTCTCTCTCTCTCTCTCTCTCTCTCTCTCTCTCTCTCTCTCTCTCTCTCTCTCTCTCTCTCTCTCTCTCTCTCTGCCTGTCCTTCCCTCCATTCCTACCTTTACCTCACGTACATTGTGTTATAATAAAATCAACAGAGAGAGAGAGAGAGAGAGAGAGAGAGAGAGAGAGAGAGAGAGAGAGAGAGAGGGGGAAGAGTAGGACCATGGCCTACATTAGTTGACCCACATCCCACGTTCTCCTCCTCCTCCTCCTCCACCTCCTCCACCATGGGCGCCACATCCTACATTCGCCACTGCGTCATGAGCACCACATCCCTCACCACATACACCACATCAAACTCATGTAAACATCCTCTCTATTCTAGCACGCCCACACCTGTTCATGCGCCGCAGTGTTGCACCCTCCTCCTCACTCCCGTGTTCCAGATGTTGGAGTCTCTATACCTGTCAAATTCTGGGAGGTTCATCACGTATATTATTATGGGTTTCAGTGCAAAAG